>NW_010425754.1:14642-23683 GCF_000710305.1 Buceros rhinoceros silvestris | reverse complement strand
CTGATACCTGGTCATCAGCAGAGCGTTTCCTGCTGAAGCAGGTGAAGCCTTCACCGCTGCTCAGGAAGAGTTCTCTTGTCATCACTGCTTCTGGTGGGGCTGTTCTAGTTAGGCAGCATTCACAATAATTAGCAGAGTACACAAACCACTACATTTTTTTAGGACACTCCGCTAATTCCGGTAACCAGAATGCAACTTATTTCAATGCCTTCAAACTGAAAAATAACCCAGTTTTCCATCCAATTGATTTTTACACTTGCAATAACAACTTCATGGCCAAAACCTACGTATTATCACACAGACTTAAAGCACGCCCCACCATTTTGACTGGTATTAGTTCCCATGGCTTGGCTGGCTGAACTGGTGTTTGAACAACAGACTTCACTTCTGCTGCAGTATAAACCAACACTCACTTGTAAGCCTTTACTTCTCCAACTCGATAAAAATTCATGAAATTCTTACATTATTAATGAACTTCTATGTTTCTGAAAGCGAGGTTTTTTTCTAGAAGACAATAGCAGCCAGCCTAGTGGGGAGAAACACTGAAGCCGAGTCTCTTCCAGATGTTTTGCCTCCTTGGGAAATCGGCATCAGCATCAAAAAGTGCTGTAGTCCCACCTCCAAACACCTTGCGGGCCAACACATGGATTGAGATGTGGGATGGGAGAAGCCGTGCGAGCAGGAAGAACACCAGTAAGGTAACAACTACTTCAGCCACCTCTTTCCTTAGCATACGAGACACATTTTGCTTTCCTCTGGACGGTAATTTAAATATTTGCAAGCAGGTCCTCTTTCACAGAGTTGACACCCGGGTTTCAGAAGCCTCTCCAGGGCCAGCCCCTGGGGAATCCCCAAAGAAAACCGAACACAAAGGTGGCAACCAAGAAGCAAAGGTGGCCAGGAAGGAAGAACAGTACTGGGCCAGAAAAGCCAAGAAGGGATGGAGCTGGCAATATCTTATTTCCCTCAGCAAACGAAAACCAAGAACAATTCCACCCGAGTCACCAGCTGCCCCAACCTGCAGCGGCGAGAGGACATTCTCTTTTCCCATCAGAAATATCTGTGATTTCTGCTGGCAAGTGGAAGGGAATAGGCTGCCACAAAGGCGTGCGTGCAGCCGGCTGGCGAAGGGGTGCCTGTAGCTATTCAGAAAGGATAAACACACCTACATCCCCCAAGCACCTCTTTCAGGTCATCTCCTCACGATCCGCGAAGGGCAACCCTGAGACCTCAGGCGTGGCCCCACGAGGAGCTTCCATTCTACCCAAGGAGACAAGCAGCTCTTTAAACCAGTGTCCTCAGCCTGGCGTGAAGAAGTTGAGGGGTTAATAAGTCACCGTGGTTCCCTGCATTTTTCACCATATTAAACCAACATTCTGATCCAAATTTCACAGATATTGGTACAACACTATTAACTACAATAGTTCAGTCCCTACAACCTTCTAATTATCTTTTACTCTTTAAAATGTGTGAATATTCCACGTCCCCTTTAAATATTTATTGGCACGTCTAGAGGAGTATTTCACGCTGACTGTAAAGAACATGGTACTTTTTCACAGCACTGCTGTGGCTGAGTACAAAACGGCAGTTCTGCACTCTCAGGTGCGCTCGCGGTACCAGGAGGAGGAACTTCTCACCTGGCCCAAAGCAGACTGTAAACACTGACTGCTGCCCAGTAAGAAGACACTGAGGAGGGGTTTTGTCGAAGCTGCGTGAGTGACTGCGGAGCCCACGCAGCTCACGATTAAATCAACCAAAACTGTATGTCTGAATCTCTGCAGCAATTTTCAATCCGTCATTATTCCAGAAAGCATTTTCCCAGTTTAAGAGTAATAAACCGATAACGTTATCTCTTGCACTTAGCTCTCAGGAAAGGCTAAAGATTACGCTGTATTTAAGGATACTCTCACATCTCGTGGTCATAAGATGGTTTAAAAAGCAAACAACAAACACCCAAGCACAGGGAGGAAAATAAGCAGAGAAAACAATGAATTTTTCAGAAGATTAGAAGTGTGGGTTAAAAACCAGAGAGAGTTTGAATGTGCTGTGCTACAGTGGTCGTTACCAACACGCACGTTAGGATTTAATTAGCAAGGACTTGGAACACCAGGATAAACAAGAGACTATGCTGTGGAATCCTAAGAAATTCCTGTTTCCCGGCAGTAATTCAATCAGCGAAGTCTGCTGATTGCACATAACATCCGATAGCATCTTGTGGTGGTTTGCTTTTTGTCATTTTTAACTGGTATTAACTGAAGTAAAAGAAAACAAACCACATTCACCGTTTCACACCCGCCTTCCACTCGGAACCGCTAGTGTTCGACATTACGCACGGGGATGATAAATCCCGACGGCAAGTTCATCTCAATGCCAGACTGGCGTTTCAGGTGAGTAATTTTAATTTTCAGCAGAAACAACTTCATTTTCAAACAGGTCTTTGCTCGTCTCCCCAGTGACCTGAGTTGCAATATTTTTCCAAGTTCCACGGGATACGACTCCCTTTATGGCAACAAGAAGCATGGACTATGTACATGAAGTCTGTTGGCAGACTTGGCAGCCAGGAGAGAAGGGAAAAAAGGGCAGGAGGAGAGGAAAGCATTACCTCCACATCTTGCTGCTCCTTGTATACACACACACAAGAATATTTTTATACATAAATGTGTGTATATATATACACACACAAACATATATAAAAATGTATTTCTCCTTGAGAAATAAGTGGAGACAGTGTAGGGTAAGGCTGTAGGGAGTAGCAGCAACGATGCTCCCAAGCACTTGCCATCAAGCTGAAGTCAGTGCTGAGTTGGCAGCGAGACGTAAAAACACGATAAAAGAAACCCAAGCTGGGAAACCTTGAGAGTTACCCCCAAACAGGCCTGTCATCCCTTCACTCGCTGCCCACCGTCCTGCGGGGCAGCTTTACAAGCATGGGGCCGATTCCTCAAGTTATGCATTCCTCCATGCCCTCTTTTTTCTCCATGGGGCTTTATTTGTGCCACGGGAATTCCAGTACCTGCAGCTCTGCGCTATTAGTGAGTCATCCCAGACTGGAAATAGAACCCGTTGTCTTCTAAGTGCTTGTACACCACTGCCCGAGGTTACTGTGGAACGCTAACAGCTGAACCGGGCCTGTCTCCCAGAAAAAACCTCCTTTTCAAAATTAAACCAATGATTTGTCCCCTAGTACATGGTAATTCGGGTTTTCAGTCACTGTCATTAATTCATAAGACCAAGAAATGGGAAGAGCCCCTAACACCATGCTGACTTCAGCTCGGACCCTAACGCTGACTCCTCTGCCACAGAGCAGCGCTTGCATAATCTCCTCAAAAACTGATCAATACTTACTTCCAGTAGTCACCAACTTTCTGATCCAGCAATAACAGAAAGAGGAGCTCTTACAAATGGGTGCTTCCTGTTTAATATCAAGAACATCCAGAAAACTCTCTTTTCTGTATAAGGCACAATACGCCACATTCCGTTGGAGCCAGTTTTGCAGTTTCCCTCCAGGTAGATTATATCTGTAAGCCATAAGTGATTTATTTTAAGCAATCTGCACGTGTTAAAATCTCACCACCGCCCCACGCCTTTTCCCAGAAACACCAGAAAGAGAGAGCACTAGGTTCTGTCTCCGGAACGTCGAGCGGCAGATGGGAAGCACCCATGGAGAGGTTTCTTAGGAAGCAGAGCAATGCGTGGCCATCAGTGAGGCTCACGAGCTCGACGAGGACCATAGGACTGCTACGGCCTCACACCTCCCCGAGCCACAAAATAACGATCAGTGGGTGTTGTATCAGCGTACCACAGCCCAAAATAAACCCAAGGGATCAGCATCTCGTCCTTTTCCTCACACAGGAAGAACGGCTTTAGATCCCAAGGAGTCATCTTGGTAACACGGTTTGCAAGACTTGTGAACTCGGTAAAAAAATCTTCTAAATTAAGTGCCTTTCTTTTTTTTACTGACATACGTGGCTTGTTTTAAAAAGCTTTCTCCCCCTTATATGCCAAAGTGAATTTTCAGTGTGCCAAGAGATGGTGAGTCAAATTTCCTATTTTGCATATACCATACATGTATATAAATGCACTTTTTTTAAACTTATTTGCTGCTTCTCTCCAAACCACAAAGCAAAGTTAGGAAAAATGGAGAAGTGAAAGCTTTTGTCAGGGGCAAAAAAGAGAGTGTGGAAGAGGACAAAGCCATTCCAAAACACGATGAAACGATGTTTTTATAAACAACACGAAAAACACTAGGCCACTAGTTGACTAAGAAAAGAGTTCCACGACCTAAATCGATGGTGAAAATGTCTCTGAAAAGTGACCTGTGGGCCCAGATGAAGGTCTGTGAAATATCGGAGGAAGGCAGTCAGGTGAGAAGTCTTGGTTCCGAGTTTCTCGGCAAAGGCTGAAGATGGGATAGAGGAGCGGTGGTGCTGGGGTGGGAAGGCAAAAGGTTGTCTCTGGAAGTGGCAGAGATGTTCTGCTGAGAAGCTGAAGCGGCCCAGCCAGCGCAGTGAAAATAGCGAGCTCCAGATACACAGATCATTGGTATTCTTTCAGCAGAACCCACCAGAAAATGAACTCGTGCTGGATGACGAGGAGAGCAGGCTCGGCTGAAAGCAGACGCGGTTTACGCCTGTCAGGAGGGCAAGACGCTGAAGAACCAGCACGGCCGAGGGAGGCTGGGAAGGCTCAGTGCCCCGCGCCCTGCTGCGCTCCCTGGCCTGGAATGGTGCCTCAAGGGCACGACAGTCACACAGGCAGACAGATGTCCCACAGCTCCACCCGCTCCTGTCAGTCCATTCTCCTCGTGAAACCAGTATTGAGGATTTGGTGCCGCGGCAAACGCTCGGCCCCCCTGGCTGTGCGTACTCACACTTAGCGTGTGATAGCAGGCAGCACCCGCGCAGGGTGGGTCTGCAGAGCGTGCCTTATCCGGGGAGGGTTGGAACACACACTGGCCAAATGCCTCCTTTGATGTTGTCTCTATAGAACCAGAGGGGACCCTAACACGTTAACCTTCACAGTGCCCTGTGGAAAAGAAGGAAGCATCATCACCCTAATTAACCGAGACACTTAATGACCTGCCCCTGGGTCACCCAGGAGACCCACGGGGATGCAGGGAAGGGCTCCTGGGCTCCCAGAAATCCCTCCTCAATCCGGCAGCCACCCAGCCTCAGCCGTACTTAATACAACTAAATTACTGATGGCAACAAACAGCCCAATCTGACTTTCAGATGAGCCGATCTGCACAATGAGTCAATCCATAACTTCTGTCTCCTGCAGACACTTAGATAGATGGGCTGTACGCCCAGCGTGTTATAATAACCCTGAAAAGCTTTTGGCTCCGGCTGCCAACACATTAGCATCAACTTAAATCTGCGGCTTTGTTTAGGCGGTCTCTGCCGCTGCTCCACGCCGAAGCGATGCCAGTTCCAGAGACCCGAGCACAGAGGTGACACAAGAGTTACCAGCAAGACTGGGAAGCACGCAGGTACCAGAGTAAATCACTTGGCGGGAGAGGATGGCATTCAGCAACAAGAGGCTTTGCTGTTGCTTCGGAATTGAAAACATCGCCGGCCTAGGAGGGGTCTAATTACAGCCGGAGCACCCCAGCGCTGTTGGAAGCGGTAATTTATGGACCATATCAGTGTAGCTTACTGCGCAGACTGAAAAGACCCGTCAGGGGTTGCATCCGGACCCCTGAGCTGCTCACAGCTTGTTCGGGTACATGGATTGCTGCACACCTGTGAGGTGATCTGACAAAATCACAGGCAGGGCTTAGAGTAAAGTCATGCTTTGCTTTTACTGGCCTTTAGTGAAATAAAGGAAAGGTATTTTTACTTATTTTTTCATGTTTGGTAGCAAGTTCAGGAATCATTACCAAGAGCCTGCTGGAACCCAGAGTCTCTAATTGCCCAGATGGGCAGCCAGGGAGCCGATCCAAAAAAAATCTATCCAGGGCAAGGGAGTGCTTTTTATCAACCGCAGCAGCTTCCCGAGGCAGCCCTGAACTAGCAGCACTGACCTGACTAGGACTGGCTTATCCTTTAAACTCGGGCGATAATCAACCATCGGGCGCCTCCCTTTGCGTGGCTCTGCCAACCTGAAAGCACTTAGATGTGGAAGTAAGAATGACACACAGTGCAAAGCCAAAGCAGTACAGAACACAGAAGGGTTAAAGAGCTGCTTCAAACGCCTTTTCTTGCTTTCCTGCACTACCCAACTCCTCTCCCCTGTACTACCAAAAAAAATGGCAGTTTCCAAGCAAAACTGTGCAACACAGACACACGAACACATTTTCCAGCAGCTCTACATGCTCCTTTGCTTCCAGCAACACCTCCACAAGGATCAAGCCCATTTTGCAGGAAAAACTGAGAGAAGCAACAGGAGTGTTTCAGAGACAACCCCATGGACAGTCGCTCATGGCAGTTTAAGCACATTTAGAACCCGTCTTCCCTCTTCAACACCCTACCAGAGAAAAAAAGAGAAAAAAATAACCAAGACCTAGTTAGGAAAGATTAATTTATATCACTGGTAATTCCTTTTTTTTTCCCCTGTACAAAAAAGATTGGAAACGCCAAGCCAAAGCAAAGGTTAAAACAATCTGCATTTGGACCAGCTGACACGCCCAAGAGCCTCGCTCACCGCTCCATCCCCGGCTTCCGCACAGGCAGAATCCGCGCGCTGCTGCCAGCGGAGCCCTACGCCTGGAAACCCTCTGGTCAAGCACCTCGCGCAAACAGCCTCCGCGGGCGGCTGTTTAATAGCACAAATGCTAACTAGTGTTGCTTGACCCTGTCGGGAGGGGAAGAAAATGGAAAGGCAGGGACTTAACGTGCTTGTCCACTATTTGGGCTCCTCAAGGAGACAGAAAGGAAGAGAACCTCAGGAATTCTGCTCCGCTGGAGCCCTCGTTCATTTAAACAGAATAAGCAGACAGCTGACAGTCTCCGCCAGCAGCCCCCTCCCACCACGCAGAGGGCTGGGCGGCTGTTGCAGAGGATACAGGAATTACTGACAGATCTCCCCCTGCACCTTCCCAAGCAGCACAACGATGGTTCTCACCCACCGGCTGCAGAAACCCCAAGCGTGGCGCAGCCCAGGCAAGCCCCCCTTCCGTGCAGCTCTTCTGAAGATGCAGCAAGAGCACCTGCACCTACCACCCCTAGACCGCAACAGGATGCCACGGAGAAATCCCTCCGCATCTAGCGATTCCGACGGGGGCTTGCTCTCTGCTCCCCGCCTGCCTGACACATTGCTTCGCCAGAAGGCAGACTTCCTGTTTCGGCTGGAAAAAATAAAGGTCTGATTATCTCCCCCTGCTATTTATTCCTACTCTTTCTTAGGCAGTACAAGTCCTGGGGTTGCCCCCAACAAATAGCAAAAAAATCCAGAGTGGACCCACCAAGGCACAGCCAGCACCCAGAACCCCGTCACAAGTTCTCTGGACCAGCAAAGGGACCCCGGATCACTTACGGACTGGTGTGTTATCTCCCTCCTCAGCGCCGCATTTCAGCAATCCTCCCTTCGCAGGGCTGCCACAAGCCGCGGGTGCAGACTGCCCGCCTCCCGCTGCTGCCTGCCCAGCAAGGAAGCCCTCCCTCCTCTCCCTCTTCCCCTCCCTCCTTCTCCCGCTATGGCAGAGCCAAAGCTGAAGCATGGGCACGTAGGACGGCACCGTTCCGCTGACACACAATGCTAATGCTGTTTAAAAGAGACATCTACGTTTGCTTTACTGCTGCGTTATAACACACCTCGGTGACTAGATCTGCTGAAATAGCGATGCTCGAGCTGCAAAGACTCAGTAAGAAACTAAGCCTAAGCCAGTACCTCAAGCAGCACCCAAAGGCAAAACCCTGGGCAAGGAAAGGCTGGGAGAACCAGGGACAGACAGAAAAGCACGTCACGGGACAGGGCTGGCAAAATGAAACGGTGTGTCAGCACCAGCAGCAAAACACCCCCCGATACAGAGTTCCCACTGCTCCACTCGGTAATTCAGAGAGAAAAGGCTGAGAAAAGCCCAGAACACAGGGGTACTCCAGTAAGACTACGCGGGGGGCTGGCCCGCTTCCTGGAAAGGGAACTACCACAAGATCAAAAGGGAGCTTAATCTTATTGATATCGAGCGGTGCTTTGGATACTTCAGGTCTCATTAAAGCGGCTCCTTATGTCTCCCCTCCACGCCTCACCGCCTATTGCTTTGGGTTTTTTCCCCAGTGAACTTAAAGAGCTTTAGGGAGCAAGTTTAATGCAGGAAAGCAGAAGCTAATTTGATCACTAGGATTTAGGTCAGCTTCAGTCCAAGACCTCAGCAGGTGCCGTTTAAGTAAACGGCTGGTTTTCCTACCAGTGTAACCACAGGCCATGTTCTCATAACCACACACACGGCAATCCACAGGATTTTTCAGATAAAGTTTGCCACTCTGGCCGACCCTTCATCTTACAAGCACAACCACAAGTCTCCTTCCTGAGCACAAAAGAACTAGGATTTCTCTTCTAAGGGGTGTTCAGAAAATACCATCGTTTCCCGTGCGGCTCAGAGATGACCCTGCTCATTCCTCTTCTCAAGCACCACCACTTCAGCACAGAATGGACACAGTCTGGGGCTCCCTCTGGGCAGTAGCACGGTCTAAGAGTAAAGAGTACGAGGTATTTTCCCGAGCTGTGCAGTTTCCTAAGGAAAAAAAAAGCTCTATATTAAGCATACAAAAGCCAGTAGCGCAAGCACACAGATCTTCAAGCCCAAATTGTTTCAGCCACAAAAGGTTTGATAATTTTAGTATGAAAAAAATTAATCCACACATCAAGAAGTAACAGAAGGGTTTGATATGCTATTAAAATCAGAAGACTGGAACCAGGGTTAAAGAGAACAGCAAGTACAAAGGAACAGGAACGGTGCTGGACTCGTTAGCTCTGGTCAGTGTTGCCTGCGCTGGTTCCGACAGAGCTCTACCCGTTCTCCACACTCCTCCCATTCAAACCGTGAGAGAAGTTAAGATAGTTATGCTGGAGTATTTTCTTTTCTAAACAGATCTCTCTCGGTA
>NW_010425754.1:1468-14540 GCF_000710305.1 Buceros rhinoceros silvestris | reverse complement strand
CACATTAATGGTATTATGCTTCCCCACTGCTGATGTAAGTGGTGAGATGGGGCAGTTTGAATCCTGCAGCACAAAACATGCACCAAGTACAATCCCAAGGACTAAAGCAGCCAGGAAACTGCTGCACTGAAATACGGGGCATGAAACATTCATTTGTTTTGCCCTGCTCCTCCTCCTCTCATTTTCCAGATACATCTAAGCTGTTTCATTCATAGCAAATGAAATCGATAATGCTTTTAGCTCTGAGTACAGAGAGTTCAGCATAATGCTGCACCCCTTTCCAACCTAACCCCTTCCGGAATAAACAGGAGCAAATCCCAAAGCGGTGGGGGAGATGCTGGAGCAGGCCCAGCATGGCCATGGAGGGGGTTTTATAAGTAAATACCTACATATACCCGTACACAGGGGCTCTGAGAAGGATGGGGAAAGCAACACTCTCAATGCTTCCTACGGGACCACACTGGGTGCAGAAGTGGCGTAAGCAGAAGGCTCTTGGTAAAGTTAAAGCCTTCCTTACATTACAACAGAACTCAAAGAAATGGCCAAAACAACCCGTCACCAACCAGGAGAACAAGGAGCAGCTTTCTCCTGTTAGAGAACGCTTCGAGAATCTCACCACAGGAGCTTTCCTCTGCACAGTAACACACCACTAAAGCAAAGCAGAATATTTGTCTCCTGTGCTAATCCCTTAGAAATGGGCTAACAAAGAGAAGAGCCCTTCATGTGCTGTCTCCTAAACCACTAACGAGGGACCATTTCCACCTTCCTGGCAGAACAAGCCACAGACTCCGGGAAGCACTTGCCAAATGCACATTAGCCCACGCCTCCATAACAGCTTTGAATTGCTGTGGAGTGGAGCCCTGGGTGTTCCAACAGCAAGGCTGTCGCTTTGGGGCGGTTACGTTCCATTCCTCCCGGCAGTTATTTCACGAAGGTAATGGCAGCAGCCAGCCCGGAGATGCCTCTCAAAAGGAACTGCTGCTAAAGGGATCCATCGGAAGTTTAATACGAGGAGCAGATCCGTATTCTTCCCAGGAGAGCCTCCACCTGTAGAAAGATCAAGATGACATCTACCCACCCATTTGGGTCCCGGCCCAGGGAAAGACAAAATATCTTCCATTTCCTGCTGCCCTACCTTACCTGTCCCTACCTGACCTATCCATCACTAACCCCAGAGCAAATCCCACGGGGTCACTTTCCTCAGGTCGGGGAGGAGCAAAGAACAAGCATGGCACTGCCGTCCTTGTCTTCTCTTCCAAAACCTGGGGCTTCTCTGGGGAGGAGGATCAGGAAGCATCATACGGCCAAATTAATGAGTGAAGGATGCTGGGAACTCACGTCTTGGTTGAAAGGGTAACTTGGAAGAGCTGTTTTATATTCTCTCCATTTCTCCGCACGGCTGTTTGCCTTCCCCTTCCTCCCCCTCCAAGCCTCGCTGCTAAGGGAATCTAACTTCATTTGCAGCGTAGGCAAAAGGAAGCTCTCTGGTATTTATTTCCAGCATTATGTCTTTCTAATTAAATTTCTGTGCATCTCTGTTTAGTGTCTGGGGCATAATTGAAGTTCCTACAGTTCAGCCACCAGCACGAGCCAACCTAAAGATTTTCCAAAGGCTCACGCAGGAACAAGCGGCTTTCAAACCGACCTCACAATTCCCGGGGGAGCCGGGACCACAGCAGGGAGCTTCCAGCAAGATGCCCAGAGGTGCCTAGACAGTTATCCTTACAAACGCACAGATCCACAGGGGCTGGATCTGCTGGGATCCACCCCAAGAAAAGCCATAGTCTGTTATCACATCCATTCGTCTTACAGACTGTGGAAATCAAGAGCTACAGAGCTCTGTCCCCCAGATAACAGAATTTGGTATGAAGTTGGGGGGGGGGAAAAAAAATCCCATTTCTGCTAATTGAGTACATCTTTTCCCAAGGCTTTCACCTCCCCCAAAGGGCTGCTTACTATTTTGGGGATTAAACTCACTGCAGAAGCCTTTGGAGTGTGCCAAGTGCTACTTGCCCTTGCAGGCAGACAACAGCGAAACCAAACTGCCAGATTTATTGAGACTACTTTTTCCACCGCACCTACAGGGTGGCTGGGAGAAAGCGTTTTGAGGAAAACGAGCAGACCCTGAAGCCAAAGAGTAAGATGCTGGCAGGAGGTGGTGGGAGCAGGGAGGGTATTTTATAGTGTCTTCTATTTCCATTTGAAAAAAAACAAAAAAGAGTTCTCGGAATCAAGGTACGCCCCCTCCGCCTACAGATTAATCTGAGCTTTTAAACACAAGCTTCTTGTTAAACAGCAACAACTAAAAAAACAAAAAAACCCTCCTCAGCACATTATATATTTTAATGGAACCATCCTTGACGTGTGATATGAAGGCAAACTCGTTTCCTGCCAGCCTGACTCAGTCTAACGGGCTTTGGAGCCGCAGTTATTCCCCTCCCCTTAATGACTTGTTGCACTGGAGATGAGTGCTCTGCGTACAGCAATGCCATCTTCTGGCACCGTTCCTGTGAGAAAGGGAACTCGCTGAATGCCACTAAAAGAAAGCTCCTCTTTCGGGAAAACAGAAACTCCGGCTCCACAATAAATCTCAGATTTTCCCCTCTCTGCTGCACTTACTGTTGGGCTCTGATTGTTCGAGGGGCCGAAGTGAGGCAGGGAGAACACACACAGTGTTCCGTGGGGGTGTTCTTGTTGGAGCAAACTCGCCCCCGTGTCTCCCAAAGCGCATCCCCAAGAGCGGCGCTGTGCACAGACTGGAAGGCGAAGCGCTGCGGCTGCAGACATGGATGTGTTCAAAGCTCAGCGAGGCAGGAACCTGGCAGGAAGGGCGAGTAGTCAAACGGAGCCAGCTTCGCGTATCCCTGGGAAAAGGCTGTCTGGACCAGCAAACATCTCGCACATCTGATTTATTTTACTTCTGCATTCCCAGCCAGAAAGTCTATATTGAGCCCAGCAGAGATTGAAAACACGTTCTATTTACACGAGGGCAGCACACAGGGGTGAGCAGCTCCTAACCTCCTCCCGACCCTGCCTGTCTCCTGAACCATCTCTAGCAGCACTTGGAGGGGCAGTAAGAGAGGCTCCAGATAGCAATTCCCCACAGAGCCACAATCTCATTTGTTCACCACCCACGAGAATAATTTGAGGAAGAACTCTTTTTGAGAATGCCACCAGCCACTCCGACTCTCACGTGTCTGCTCATTGGGAAAGGGTCACCTCCACACCGGTGTGTTATAAATGAACAGCGTGTTGCTGCTTGCACTGTCAGAAAGGTATTTTGGGCCCTTGGACAAAGCTGCAAGTATTCTGCTTTCATTTCCAATTTCTGTGATGCCTTCCACTGCCTTGCCTCTGCTTCTTTCCCTCCCCCCGGCCTGTGTTTCTCTCAATTCCCATTAAAAAGGGCCTTCCCCAGCTTCCCCGTACCAACGTTACCTGCTCTTGCTTTGGCTGCTGCTCTAAGTCAAAATGCAGGGGGGTTTCCCCCTCTGTAAACAGCACAGCCTTCATCGGCGCTTTAAATTTTTAACCCCTTAACACATATGATTGTGCAATAAGAAGCCAGAAAATTTATCTTTGAGAGAAAAAAAAAGGTTTACCAGTTACTTTTCATTTTAAAGACTCTCACAGGTTTTGGCCTTGTATAAGATGTGACAAATACCACCCAAACGGTTCTCCAAGCTCCTCAAGTCCTAGATTTCTGCCTCACATTGGTGAGCAAACTAAGAGGCTCATTCTGGAAGTCAACAACAATCGGATGCTTTCTACATCGCGAAGTCCCCGTCCTCCTCACAGCAGTGCCCAAGTTACCTGAATTACACTCAGGTTGCAACATGAGTTCATCGCTCCAGTCTGAACAGAATCTGTGCAGGAAAAACACTGCCTGAAATGAATCCTTTGGTGTCGAATAAAGAGAAAACTCGAGTGCCATGTTTCCCACAGTGAGTGTGTCTAGAGACCCTCATTCCCACAGATTCCCATCAGACCAAGGTCAAGAGTCACAGATACGCCCCATTCTCTCCACAAGCCGTACGAGTCGATTGTTCCTTTTGGAAATTTTGTATTTAATCTTTCACATTATCCAATATTTCGAGGTGAATCTGCTTTGATCAGTACTCTGACTGGAAGAGGGGAAGCACTATGGAGGCGTGACCTGCAGTTCAAGCTCATTTTTCAACCATCGCTTTGATTTATCCGAAAAGGCATTTAAGAGCCAGCCTATAAAAACAGCCAGACGGGAAAACAAGATTACTGCTGGAAGCATCTTCAGTTAAATAAAGTTTACCCTCTGGAAAGGTTTACATCACAGCCACTATCGCCGCCCTGACATAGGCGGTGACCAGACAGACAGACAACCACAGTCACCCCAGACACGAGGCGGGCGAGCTGGCGCAGTTTTAAGGCCCATTCAGCCCAGCGCTTCATTGGTGTCTTCCTCTGCGGGGGAAATCAGTCATTCGGAATAACACCCAAATTCTCCTCCGCTGGCTCGTTTTGTTTTGTAAGGGTACGGGAGCGTTCATTTTCTGCAATCATCAAGCAATACAGCAAACAGCACGGTTCTGTCTAGCAAATACACAGAAGCCGTAGGATAAGCAGAACAAGCGATACAAAAATGGCCCTACTGACCACTTGGAAACCACGTATTTTGTTTTATTATGAAACTACACAGTCCTGGTTTAAAAACACTCCCGTACCCCAGTTATTGAGGCATTAATGTGTACGATACCAGGATAAAAAGCACCATTTTTTTCATCTTGCACTTCCAAGAGGCACACGAAAGTTAACCAGGCTTCCAGCACAACTGCGCCTGCCAACCGCTGATAGGACACCAGGGCAGCTTCCAGAGGCGAGACGGGTCCAGGCTGGGGAATGGCCCAGCCAAGCCACAGAGGTCTGAAAGCACAAGCTCTACTCCTACCGCAGCCACAGCAAGGACACAGCAGGCTACCTGACACCCTTTTGCAGAGAGATGACAATCAAGATCTGGTCTCCAAGAGCTGTAAATTCAACCTCTCATAAGATGAAAGAAGAAACAACAACACGCTGCTCATTTCAAGACCTCATTATCTGAACTGTCTTCTCAGACAGGTTTAATAGGTTCAGCCTTTGCTGGCTCTGGTGGAGCTACAGCAGATGAAGACTTCTCTTCCACAGGGATACCCGGGATATGAAAACACCGAGGAAACACAAACCTAATCAAATTAACAAGCACTCAGGGCCAAATGAAACAATTCTGCCCATCAGCAGCTGGACACGGTGGGATTTTTCCTACTGAGCTACCTCTTCAGAGACTGCTCCGCTACACAACGAGGTAACCTTGCACGTGCGCCTAGAGGGCTCCTCATACCACAGAGCTCTTCAGGCACAGCCCTTCCTTGGCAAGGGCACTCCCAACCCTGGGGAAAGCACAGGAGGCCAGCTGGGATCCACAAACCCGTCCATACACAGGACGGCTGAAGCGTCTCCACTCTTCAAGTATTTGGCTAGTGGAGTCCTATGACTTTTCTTCTAAAGTTCATGCATCTGGGTAAACACAACCGTTTCCTGTGTCTGCTGGTGTCCAAATTCCTCATGAGTCATCCCAAAAACGTAAGTGTGGAGCCAGAAGCTAAGTACTTGCCTTGTCAAATCATGTGCCCCAGTAACCAGTCCTCAGTAGGACTTTTGTCAAATGTGGGGTTTAGGTCTGGGTTTCAGGGTTGGGGTTTTTTAATAGGGGGTTTTTTTTTCCCTAACTGGTCTTTCATCACTGCAGTTCTACACAACGCAGCTCTGTGGAGCTTGCACTTGGGGTAGCAGATGACAGACCTGCTGCTCTCCACCGCGTTTCAGAGCCGGGTTTGACACCTCGCTCGCTGTTCTCTGGGGAGCAGCAGCTCGATGCCAGCTGAGCAGAGCAGTTGTCAGGTAAAACAGCATTACTGAATGTTCCTTCTTAGAGGAGGCGAGACATGAGTATCCATCAGGCAGAGAAACATCATTGAGGACATCTCAAAAAACTGAAACAGACTTCTTCAAAGGCTTATTTTTTCTTTAAAAAGTTGACAGAGATGCTGATCTGCCTTTTAAAAAGTTACATCTGTCGTATCCTCTGTTGTGGGCGACATGGACAAATAAAAAGCTTAACTAATTCAACCTGCCTAAACCAAGACAAGAATTTACCTCATCTTTCATTTCAGCTTAGAAAAGAGGAGGGAATATTCCCATCTTTCCCAATTCCTCTTTCCAACTGTGCTGGTCACCGTTTTCACATCAGTTCTACAGCCTCACAGTGGAGGGGGAAAAGAAAATCTTCAGCCTAACACTCGGTTCAATACAAGTAACATAGATCTGGATGCAGATCTATGAAGACTAGATTTCACTGCCAGCAGAACGTAATTCTCCACATTTAACTGCAGTCAAGGGCTACATCGTGCCCCCAGTTTGGTTTGCGCAGGTTTTCCATCTACCGGAGGAACAGAGCACCAACACACAACACCCTGTTGGAAGGAATTCTCTAAATGCACACTGATTTCTACACTCATATTTAGGTTCTTCAAAACTGCGCTAAAAATTATTATTTTAATTATACACTAAAGGGGCTTTGAGAGAAATACCCAGGCACTGACGTAACTGAAAGGCGATGGGAACATCACCTTGGATAGCTGCTCCGTGGCTTCCACTGCCTCGTAGGTACAAAAAAGCCAGCAGCTCAGCTATCGCAGCCTGCGTTACCATGGTAAGCGTTCTGCCAGACATCATCCCATCTTCCCATCAACAGGCACCAAAAATACACGGCTGTGTCATCTCTAAATGAGAAGATCCCATTTGTCATTCCTGTACCAGAGGGCGCTTCTGAAACACATCTATCCTTGCCATCGCACTCGGGACAGGGTTGTTTTCATGACAACTACAGATACTAAGGGTTCAGGAGGAAGACTCAAGAAATCACCCATTTACAGCAAGAAATAGACAATTCAAAGTCGAATACTTTTCCTGCTTGAATCCTTTCAATTTTCTACAACAGGAGAAGAGTCTCTGGAATGTACCTTAAGCCAGTATTTTCCCATGGTTTTCCTCCCAGTAAGTGTCTCGCTGTGTGCTACTCCAGCCACCTTGCTGCAAAAACAAGTCTGGAGGGTTCATTGCAATTTATTCAATTAAGTGTGAAGTCTTTGGCACACACACAGCCTACTAAATCTTTAAAAACACATATTACCAAAGCAAAAGAAGAGACATCGAGTAAACCTTCATTTATCCTTCAACAAAAGGCATTACCCCCTTGAACCGGACTCAAGGAGCCCCTTCTTGCAGCAGGACTGGAGAGACAATGGGTCAATGTTCAGGGGCTGGTTTGGCGTAGCAACAGGGGTGTAGGAAGCTGGACTGTTGTCTTGGAGCTTGTTTTTACATTTCTAGTATTTCAAAGGGAGAGATCATAATGAGCAGAGTCAGCCGGACATTCTATTATTAATCTCAAAAAAAAAAAAAAAGCCATGATGCTGTTGCTCAGCAATATTCTATGACTGAGGTCAATCTCCACACTAACTCTGCAAAACCTTGATAAAATGAAAAAAAAAAAATCACAGCTGCAGTACAACCAGGAGGAACTGTTGTGTGGAAGAGACGTGCACACTGCGTTACTGCTGCATGATGGTGACGCACCAGCCAAGCTCAATGTCAAAAGCTCCCACAGGCACTAGTCAAAGCTTGATGAGACAAAGGAAGGGGTAGAGGTTGGCCATCTCCTCAACCTCCAAATGCCTCGAAGGATGGATCCTCCAAGAGGCTTCACTAATTCCACATTAGCCAGACTCACAGGTGCATCAGCCACCTCCAGGCAAAGGTCTTGGTGTCGATGCGCCCCTCCGGACAGGCCCAGTAACCAGCAGGCTGACAGGTGCCGAGATGCCAAACTATGTTTAGTTGCAGGGAAGGCTGTCAGGTCACGTTACAGATGACCAGAGCTCACCTCGCCTCACCTCCGTGCCGTATTATGAGCAGCCTTTCAGGCAAAGCAGTATTTCTTAAGAGAGACAACGGAGACCCCGGGTTCACCAAGTGCAGCCAATACCATAAAACCTTGACAGGGCCTTCTTGGTGCTTTCAACCTTCACCGCAAGGGAGCTGCCACAGCACAGTCCAGAGGCAGGTGCCAAGACGCAGAGCACTTAAACTACCTGCCAGGAGCAGTATTGGTCTGGGTCATGAGAGGTCACCACCCACTCATCAGCCCATCAGAGCATAAAAATAGAGATTCAATCCATTCTCCCCAGCGCCAACTTACCAAACCTCAGTAACACATCCAAACCGTGTCAGACGAAATGCTTTTATACAGAGCTCATACACATTTGCTTTGCTAAACATAGATTCTCTTCTTCGAGCTGAACAAGCTGAAGTGAAACGAGTGGCCACTGGGGCCAACAGCAGATTGGCAGAGGTACTTTTACTTCCAAATATTTGTACCCAGCTCTTCTTGCTCAGAATGAGCTCTGACTTACCCAGCCACCATTAGGAGAACCATAAGGCTTCTCTCTTTTTGCGTTTTAAGGCCACAAACTTCAGATCTTCTGTTGTTCTTGTCCCCTTTTTTTTTTTAATGAATAAATAATTTTCTCCAGTTGTATCTTTAGAACTTGATCATCACCAAAAACGAATTACTGGAAATCAAGTTTGTTGTTCTGTGGGTTTCAGCAAGTGAACCACTGTGATGGTAAATATAAAGCCAAGGCTTGCTGAGCATGATCTGTCCTCTTGAACGGTGAGAGGACACACATGCCAGCTTAGTTTTCCTTTTCCTGTAACGTGGATGAGACGAGTGCTCAAGCGGCAGGAACACGGGCTCTTGCTCTGAAGACCTTGCTAAGCTCCTATCGCTGTTTACAAGCGGACACACCAGAAAAGGTGGTCTGGCACCTCTAATGAGCTATTCGGAAACGGTGTGCAGTGGAATTGGGCTTTGCTCAGGCCAGGTGTTGAGCCAGCAGGGGAAGAGTCCAGTACCCAGTGCTGCCAGCACGCTACGGCCCTCGGGAACGGCCCCTTCTCAGTAAAATCTGAAGAAGAACGTTGTGCTGACGCATTGTCATTTACTGTCACCTGGAAAATCATGTGTGCTCCTGCTTCCTGATAAGGGACTAAAGTTAGAAAAATGCACACCAGGAAGGGGGGTGTCTGCCCTATTCTCTGCTTTTCAGGTCTACGCCAACCTTGTCCATACTAAAGAGTCCTGAAATTGCCTGGAGCACTCCCTCGTCAAAAACCAGCCAGCCAGGAGAGAGCAGAGGACACATACGATGACAGCAACAAACCCAGCAAGGATTCAAGGTAGAGCATTTCCAGCACAAACCTCCAACTGCGACAGAAATAACGCTCAGAAACAGTCTCCTTAAAGGGCAGGTTCAGAGACAAGTGGCTATGTGTAGGAAATCCAAGACTAAATGATTAGTGACGTGATCCGGATCTAAAAATTCTCGGGGTTTACAGCGTGACAAGAGATGTTCACGCAGCATGTGACGCCCCTGCCCGCTCTCCTGGGCCGACCACGGGGCTTTGGCTTCTGTGCACCGACCAGCTGCTGCTCTCGGCAACAACTAAAATATCATCTTGAATCGAGGCCAGGCTATTAGCGTCCAGCCTCAGCAAGTTCAAGTTCCCAGCGAGCGCCGGCGCAGCCACGAGAGCGTTCCACTGGTGACGAAGCCCTGCCAGCTCCCGCGCCACCCACACGCGCGGCACACATCAGAGGGAGCCGCGGCCGCTGTCGCCCACCGCTGCTGGAACCGAACGCGCATTCCCGAGGGCAGCGGCAGCTGAAGGTCACAGAGGACCGAGCGTTGGCAGCCGTTCCACAGCAGGAAGAGGAGGGAAAGCCAGATTTTGGAAAGATAAAATAATAAACACAACTGCCTCGGAGGACTGGCGTAGCTGCAGCAACAAACAGCGTACGCAGGAGAGCGCGGAGCAGAGTTCTGCTCGCAGGGGCTGACAGCCACTTACTAGCACAGCTCAGAGCCAAAACCCTCGTTCAGAGCTAATGGCAACGGCTATTTTCTGCTCCCGGAGCCGCGGACACAAGGGGTGCATCTGGAGGGAGGGAGTGGTGATGCGGAAGTCGCCCTCAGTTTGGTATCTTCTGAACATATCGATAAGCTAGGATTACTTTTTCCCCCCTTTCCTTTTTTACCTCTTTTCAGACGTAAGGGCGTAGAAGAGCGCCTCACCATCAGACCAAGCACAGACAACAGGGGCACTCACAGAACGGTTTCGCTGCGCTTGAATCCAGCCAGTCCAGACGTTTGAAATGCATTCCCATCCATCGGATGTTTGGAAACGTCCCACGAGATCAAAGCCCTCTAACAGGACACACAGCTTATGTCCAGCACTCACTCTCACATCCCTTGCAGGATTGCCAGGGCTTGAGGTCACGCACCGTTCCTCCTACATACCCCACGCAGTCACGTAACCCAGTCCCGTGAATGCGTTCACACGGATGTGCAGCTTGCCTTGCAAGGAACAGGCACTGGGGGGATCCAGTGCTTCCCCAGTTTAGTCCAGTGTGACCTACATCGACCATTTTTATTTAATTCATTATCTTTGATGACACATTCAGGATAAGCAACAGTGAATGTAAAACCTGACTCAAGGACTTCAGCAAAATCACCTGGGTGCCTGAAGAAGCACAAATACTAAAAGCAGTGATGGACGGGAGAGCAGCTCGGACCTCCTGAGCCGCACGAGCAGCTCAGCAGTCCCATGGAACAAGATGTGTAAGCTCCACACAAGGACAGAGACCTTAATAAATAAAGCAACTTATACGTAGAGCTCAGATGAAGAAAGGGACGCACCTCACAAAGCTTCTCCCCACTTTTCAGCTAGCACAACCGTAACACCAAAGGCAGCACCTAACTTGGGGAAACTCACCTTGGGTATCAATGGCCAAAACACCCCTGAAGGAGAACCCTGGAAAGGGGCAGGCCAGACACTTAACTCAGAGCTGCCACCCTACACCCACCAGCAAACCGAACACAAAGAGTTAACAAGGCAAACACTCTTCCCAAACGTGTGGCAGGGAGTTGTCCATGAATGAATCCTTGTTGCACAAATAAAGGTTCCTTTAACACAGGGAGTCCCAAGCACCCGCCCCATTCCACACCACGCTCCTCCAGCTCTGCGGATAGAGCTGAACGTGTCAAGAGCAGGCAGCCAAAGCAACAACACAACCCCAAACTGTGTGAGCAGAGACAGCAAACTGCCGTGCTGCGTGTCCTGCGCAGCCCCACGGCTCACCGCAGTCCCTTCCTCCCCACGCTGGGGGTCTCGGAGGTGACGTACAATTTTACCAGAGCTTTAACTTGATTAAATCTAGAACCACGCAGCAGTCGCACGTCATTGACACCAGCAGTTATGGCACAGAACATCCAGCGAGGGTCTAGCAACCACCAGCCTAGTCTGCACGTTCAGCCAACGACGACAGGAACGCCACGGCATCAAGCACTCCACATTTATCACAATACATTTAAATTAGGATCAGAAAATAAATAGTTTTTGCTAAATCGCAAGAAAAAATTTACCTCAATGCATCCTTAGCTCTGAGCGCCTGCAGCACCGCGCTTTGAACCCGTGTTCTGTACGACATTACATCCCCCAGACTCAACCCGATTGTTTCAGCCCAGCGCCCACTCGCGTCGCTCGGAACGTCTCTGGTGCAGCAACAACAGATTCTGCACACAGCCTGCACGCTCACACGCCAGAATTACTTCTCTGGTAGTACAACGGCAGCCTTTTCACTTCCGACGGCACATGCAGCACCGATACCAGCAGCCCCACCCACTCCCCCCCGGGGACACAAAGTCTGTGCGGACTGGTGGGCAGCCCCTGGGCAAAGGCACCCCAGCAACCCCCTGAACAAAAAATTAACGCTGATGACCCAAAAGTCAGCCAGTGCTTGGAAGGGATTTCCCCCCACACACACACAAAAAAAACCAACCAACCAACTTCCTCCCAGAAGGGTTGAAAAGTGCTGGCACAGGCCACCCAGGGGAGCAGTGGAGTCCCCTCCCGGGAGAGGTTTAAAAGGTGCACAGATGTGGTGTTGGAGGACACGGTTTAGTGGTGACTTGATGGTCTTAAAGGCCTCCTCCACCCAAAACAACACTATGATTGTAAAATCAGTCACAAATAGAAAACCCAAAGCACAAAGCACACAGAAAAACCCCACAGCTCTTTGTAACAACCACCAAGCAACACAAACAGAAACACACCAGATCCAGCACAAAAACCACCATCAAAGGACAGCCCTGAGTTCCACCTGCTCCTCAAGCCCTTCAGTTAAAAATAAATAAACCACTACCTCTGCGATGAGCCCGGAGCAGCCCCTCTGCATCCTGCAGACACTAAATCAGCAGCTCAACCTTCCAGAACCTTCTCCGCAACTGCTGTGCGGAGCCCGTTGTGTGCTGGACCTCCTGGCAATTAGCAGCAGCTGGGGGTAATTAGCAGGGCCCTTAGGTAGGCTGGGGGCTGAGGAGGCTGCCCCCACGGCAGCTGGGAGGTCACCGACGGCTGAGGGGGTGGAGGAAAGCTTTGCCCTGGGATTTTCAGAGGGGTGATGCTCCTCACAGCCATTATCCTCCAAAACAGTAACGCGGCCCAGCAGCAGTGCTGAGCCCATCATTTGATGTCACCCGCACAGTGCTCTGCGACCTGCTTTACTTTTTTTTTTTTTTGCTTTTCCACGTTTTTCTACAAACCAAGAAAAGACCCAACTGAAACATGAATGGATTGGAAAGCTTTAAATCTTCCCCTCCAAGGGAAGCTCAAACTGGAGCAGCATTCACGGCAGTAGAGAATCTTCACACACGTTTTCTGTGTAAATCGGGACAATTCACCGCAGTTCCCTCATTTTAGACTCTCACGTGTGATCTAAAGGATCTGCTTGTTTCTGAGTGCTCCTCAGACTAGATGCCACCAACCCACGGCCTCGCGGGCTCTCCTATTCCGTTATGGTACCCCAGGGGACAGGACTGACCACCAAGGATGGGCTGTGCTGTCGCATGGACCACGTGGTCAGTATAGAGAATTTGTT
>NW_010425754.1:0-1334 GCF_000710305.1 Buceros rhinoceros silvestris | reverse complement strand
TACACCTATCACACAGCAGGTTCATCATGCAATAAGTTTCATCATTCCAAATCAGCGAGGAGACGTTTTCCAGCCCCCTTTTCCCTTTGAGACAGCATCCAGGGTTCACTGGCACAGACATCGGTCTAAACCACCATGGAGGAGAAGCTTCACACACCCTCAAACGCCACCGAGGGTTGGGAGGGGACAGAGGACGCCCTGCAGCAGGAAAAGCCTGGGGATATGGGGATTTCCAGATGGGCCCAACCCTATTTTGACAAAAGAGAGCTTGGCTAGCAAAAAGAGAACTTCCAGTTCCAGGCACCATTTTACAGACTGGTCCTTTACCAAGAGAGAATTATAGGGGAGAAGAGATTTCAGGGGGATCAATAACGGCATGACATCAGGAAAATCGCTGTGTGCCTGCTGTACATTGCTGGATGATAAGCAGCTAGGTAAGCCAAGACCAGTTAAATCACTGTAGGAGACGCTCCTGCACCCTTCCTTTTCCTATCAGATAATGGATGAGGCCCATTGATCTGCTCCCGCATGCTCGGGGGCGCAGCAGGACAGCAGGACCTGAGCGCCACGGCAGAGAACGCTGAGCGCAAGGCGTACGACGGGAGGGTTGGTTCTCAGACAAGGACCCCACGATGGTCTGAGATCTTCCTCTTCATGGAAAACATGGAGGATCCTGCCGGTCACACCCAGCTAAACCGGAGATCCCTGCTCGTTCTTCTCCCTCCAACAACCAAACTTAGCTACTAACACCAGACACTTAGTTCTCCCTGTTCCCAGCAGGGGAGGGAACAGGAAGCTCCAAAAGACGCGGGGGTGAGGGGGGTGGCTGTCCAGCCAGGGACAGAAGCAAACCCACACAAAGGTCTTTTTGCTTGGATTTCCCAGCCCCAATGTCCAGCACATAAGGGGGCTCACAAGATTGGACGCTTCCTCCAAACTTTTATCTGCCCGTCCCAACTGCAGAGCCCGGAGATTTCCCCGTCAATGGTACCACCAGCTTCTCGGTGAAAATAAAGAAAAAAAAGGAGCAGGATGGGCTCTATATTTGGATTTATGGTTGAGAACGTACATACTGGGCTAATCTGATTACTCACCGGGAACCCTCTGCAACGGCTGTTTTCATTATTAATCTTACCCCAGCAACGTTCCAGCCTGAGCAGGGAAGAGCAAACAGAACGCCCCAGCACGTGTCCCTCCATTCTGCCTCTCGCATTTTCAGGGGACACCCAGTGTTCACGGCGTGGACCCCCCCCAGGACCCCCAGCACCTCTCCTCAACCCAAGCAGGCAGAGAACACCAAACGATTCCCACCACCACCTTCACCCTGCCTGATG
>NW_010425753.1:39123-39783 GCF_000710305.1 Buceros rhinoceros silvestris | reverse complement strand
GCGGGCGAGGGGCTCTGTGCTCCCCCGGCAGGGATTCAGCTGAGGCAGGAAGGGGATGGGGGGTTAACCCTGCGCAGAACAGCGAGGACCAGCTGCCTCCATGACCCTCCTCTCTTTTTTTACATTTTTTTCCCCCCAGAAATCATTATTTCCTTCTCCCTCAAACACAGGGCACTGAAAATCCAGCTCTGACCTCTTCATTCCCTCCACCCGACCCCACTCTGACCCCGGTTTTCTGCCGCTAAACTCATGCTGAGCACAGAACTACTTTGTCAACAATTCAATTTTTTTTTTTTCCCTCTCAGCTTCTCACTCTTCCTCCCCTCCACCTCCTTTCCCAATCCATCCACAAAACACTCTAACAACAGAAGTGTTCACTGGACACAGGGGAAAACCAAACCAGTCGCTTTCCTTGAAGCAGCACTAGCATCCCCATCCTCAGGGCGAGCATCCCATTGCACCCACTGCAGGATGAGTCCTCTGCGAGGCTCCTTGCTGCACAAGGACAAAACAACCCCCTCTTACGCCTCTGAGCAGCTTTGGGTGGCAACTTACACTCCCCGATTCTGCAAAAGCAGCTTTAGGCAGGACCGGAGACACAGGAGAGCTGCCGGGTCCCGGAGCCGGCCCCGGTGCAGGGGGAAGGGAGATTGCCTGACG
>NW_010425753.1:17861-39063 GCF_000710305.1 Buceros rhinoceros silvestris | reverse complement strand
GGGTCCCGGAGCCGGCCCCGCTGCAGGGAGAAGGGAGCTTCCCTGCAGAGGAGACTTCTACGTGTATAAAGCAAATGCTTTTAATTTATATATATGTATGGGTGTATACACCTGTTTCTATATATTAAATACATATATTATGCATACATATATTATGTATAATACATGTATTATGTATATGTAGCCATGAGGAGCCCGGGGTCACGCAGCACCTCCTGACCTTCCTCCACACTGACAAAGCAACTTAAACTCACAGAAGATTCTCCCCAAGCCTAGAAAGGCCCCAGACGAGCAGCTCAGCTCTCAGGGATGCGATGGTGGTGCTGGGGGCTGAGCTCCCTCCTCACCTCCTCCACTGCTGCCCACCTGGACCAAACCCCGCTCACCCCAGCCCTTCTGCTCCCTCCCTGCCTGCTTCTGTTGCCAAGGAGATGGGGGATGCTCACACAGAGCCGCTTTTGTTGTGTAGGTACTTGCTTTTACTATTTTTTGAACATTTATTTTTAAATTTATGGGCAACTCTGCAGGGGTGCAACGCTGGGGAGAGGGGAAGTCATCTCCTCCCCGGCTCCTGCCCTCCCCAGCTCTCAGGCATTTTGCAATCAGGGGACTTGAGGTTTGGGGGAGTTCTGCTGGGTTCAAGGCACAGCACAGCTGGCCTTGCAGGGACAGCTCTCCAGCGGGGCTCAGGGAGGAGAGTCGCTGGATGAGAACAGTACTCGCCTCCCCGGCACTCAGCTCTGCCAGCACAACTGTTCCAGGGCCATGCTCTGCAGAGGGACCCTGAAATACCTCCACTCAGAACAAGCAGACACACACAAGACTTACTGCCACCACTCCAGAAGAGGAGGGAGAAGAAAAGCTGCTGCATGAAGGAAAACTCCACGACACCAAATGGCACAGTATAAAGAGAGGGAGGAGACCGCACTTTATTTAGGTACTTAACTCTGATTTCTTAAAACAAAAGACCAATCCCACCAGCTCCATCTCTAGGTGCAGAGCCTTACCCATAACTTACCCAGGTTTCTCCCTTGTCCCCCTCAGAGCGGGGTAAAGGAGCCTGGATGCTGAACGGTGACACAGCTGAGCTGATACTGGAATCATTGTTTTCTCTTAAAGAGGCTGTGTCTAAACATCACCTTGGTGGGCTCCTGGGAAATCAGATCTACTGCCCTTCAAAGCCCTGTCTGCAATAATTGGGCAACGCTCCAGTATGTTTGCTTGAAATTAGAGCACCAAACGCATCAGAATAAACCAGAAAGCACCTGAAGCACTTGCAGCTTTTCTTTTTGGCACCTTAGTTTTGCCACTGGATTGAAAAGTACGTCAGTGCTCAGGTAGAATCAGGTAGTACTTCTCTGGAGCAGTAAAAGTGAGATGTGTTACGTGTTTATTCGGTACTTTTACAGAGGCACAGGACATACCACAGCCCAGATGCTGCTGGTGTGGTTTGTACAAGTCTGTGGGCTCGTGGCTATTGACTTCAGAACAGGGAAACTCCCGGGAGGAAACCAGACAGGGTGCAACCCAGCTCCTTACAAAAGTAACAGTAAATAAGCCCAGCAGGAAAACAACGGCAAAATACACCGTGTTTCACAACAAAAAACTGTTTCTGAAGTGGCAGAACAGTAAAGTCAGGTAGTGGCTACAAAGCCCGCCCCAGCACCGCGAGCTCCTGCCTGCACTCCCTTGTCTGCAGCAGCACAGAGCACACTTCTCTCAGGAGCCACAGGAATACAAGGACTAAACTCCTAAAAGCAAGTTTTGAAGAACTTACTCTCTTCCTCACAGCTCGGTAGGTCACCGAGTAGTTGTAACAGCCAAAATAAAGGAGTCCTGCCTGAGGCCCTGGTGCAAACGGTGCCCAGGATGGCGATGGGGGAGTTGAGCGGGCAGGTTTTGGCCACAGCAGCTTTGCAGGGGGAGGACAGTTCTGTGCTGTTCAAGCGCAGTTTGAAGTACGGTCCCAAGCGGGATGTTCTGACTGGGAGGTCATCCTACAGAGGCAGGATGCGTCGGGCACAGGGAAGGCAGGTCAGCAAGGCAGAGCTGGCGTTCCTGTGCTAAGCCTTTCCCTCTCCGCACTTTCTATCAATTTTAGAACATCAGGCTGAGCTGCTGCCGTGTAAAAACCCTCACACAAACACTGGAATTCTTTAAAGAAGGGACTCTCTGCAAGCTGAACTCACACGCCAAAGGGTGTCCACTTACCTGGACACACCGTCCCACTTGACTTACCCCTAAGACTCTTCTCTGCAGATGGACAAGTAACTGAAAACATACGGAAATGGTTAGAATTATCATCACATTACGCTTTTCATACCTTTATTGTAATTTAGACCATCTCAGCAACATGGGGGAACTTCTTGAATCCGGTGAAGATCCCCAGTAAAATCTTAATTGCTGTGAATTTGATGGCATTTATCGGAGCGTTCATCCATCCCTCACCAGGTATTTCAATAGGTTCCCTGAAAACATCCCTATTTAATTATATACCTGTGAAACATGGAAAACGGGCTGAATTCAGAGCACCTGATTATATCCTATTTGTTCTGTTGAACTTTTGTGCTAGAAAAAGAACATTATCAATAGTTCGGGAACATGGCAGCTATGTTTTATCTAATCAAAAAATACAGACATCAAGACTTTGGTAAGACAGGGCTGAGCCCTCCTCTAGGTCACTCACAGGCGTGTGAGAAGCAGCCTGTCCCTGACACAGAGCTGGAAGTGGGATTAAAAAACAAAAAGGTGTAATAAACCATCCCCATCTCCAACACGTGCACTCCAGTTCTGAGGGGCTACAGAGAAGTTGCATCACTCTTTGGACAAAGAGGATGACAGTCAACTCACTCTGAGGCAGCTGTGAAAGCTCAGCGCCAGAGAAGAATCACACTTCTCTCTTTACACGTCACTAAGGTACAGGAGCAGCGCTGCTGGACACACACGCTGCCCTGTAATCGTCACCCCTCCTCAGCTGTGGCTTTGCTCAGAAATGTAAAGCTTCAAACATAATTACTATTTTTATCATAAAAAACCCCCACAAAGTCCTCAACTGCTGAGTCCTGAGAACATCTCCTCAGCACACCAGCGGCCACACAGGGCCATGCTTACCCAGTACTAACAACAACTAGAAAATATCCCAGTCAAAATCACATGAATTGGTACTTCTGGAGGGAGAGATGGACACTACCAGCTTTTCCGACAAAAGAACAGGAACATCCAGAGGTGTGGAGTGCAGGGCTGACTGTGTGCTTAAAAAACATTATTTAAAAAGAAAGCAAGGGCTGGGGTCTTCTAGACGATCTCTCTCACCTCCCTCGGCCTCTCCAGCGGATTTCTAAGCTGCCTCTGCTGAGGAAGGAGCGCAAGGTACAGCACACAGTGTAATAACTAATGTCTCAAAGGTGTCTTACCCCCCCGGGCTCTTGGAGGCCAGTTTCTACCCAACTTACCTGCCCCAGCTCTGCAGACGCTGCGCTGGGTCGCTGATGGCCGGGGCAGATGGATGGTCCCTTGCTAAAGGAAAGTTGTGACAATGTTTTGGCCAAACGCCAAAGTTGTTTCTTTCCACTTAACATCACACCTTTCAAAGAGCAGTTTGGAGTTTACAAACAACAGAAGTCTTCAGTAAGTATCACACACGGTGTCAGGTGAGTACGTGGCTTCAGGAGCTAATCCGGTTTTTCAGGGACAACCGTCTCTTCACGCAGGCCAGGCCAGTGCCGGGGCCACAGCGGTGTGCTTGGAGTCAGCGCCTGTAGTAGACAGATTTGTCTGCATGCAAGAAATAACTAGCAAATACCTCTGATCTCTCCAACCACCTCAGAGCAGGATTAGGCCCTCACATTGGGAATTAGTCAGGTTGCCATGAGGGGAGAACTGAAACCAAAAAAAACTACCCAAAACCCCAAGCCAAAAGCCAAACATTCAGTACAGAGCATCAGAAATACATCTCAGGTTTTCATGTTAATAATCAAAGGGTGTCCCCGATGACTTTTTTTATAGCTGTGCTCCACATTCTGTGGTTTATGTCACACCTTCTTCCGAACACAATCGCAGTTAATTGTGCTGGAGGGAGGAGGCTGCTCTCAAGGAGAGGGCGTTTTATTAAACCTTTGCTAGACAAAACCGAAACACTCTCAAGATTTCTTCAGAAACTTTCCCTGCTTCAAACCGAACCAACCAAACCCACTGCTCTTAGTCCAGACCCCCAAGACAACAATGACATTTCAAGATTCACAAAGTTACACACTTCCAAAACACTGACAAAACCAAAACGATATAAAAAAAACCCAAAGTGCCTCTTTAGGAAACAGCATCCCCTCAGGTAGACAAATTTTTACTGTCCCAAGAAAAATAAAGTCAAGAGGAGGAAAGATTTAGAGAGAAAAATACATTAGCAAATACAGATAAATTTGTTTTTAATAAAGGAGTTAATTTTCTTTCAATCCTATATAAAACAATAGCAATTAAAAACTTCATTTTTGAAAGTAAAATATTTACATATGAACAAGTAACTGTGCAAAATTTACATGAAAAAAAATGGAAAGACAGGATTTCCTAAAAGACAAAATAAAAGGGGTGTAACAGTTGTCAGGTGTCGATAAAAATACTGATCAGCATATTCAGTTTACACGCAAGAGAGTTAAATTCTACCATGAGAGTTCACACAAAGAAAGCCAAAGTATTTACAGTCATAAAAGTACTATCAATAGACAATTTAATACAATAACCTCTGAAAATATAAAGAACCAATTAGTATATTTGTAATAAAAAAATAGGTACAAAGAAGGGACTTTGCTCTGGACATCTTTAAAGTGGGCCCACAGCTTGCATACAGTCTTTTAGCAAAATAATTATAGTTTACATAGCCATTTTTATGTTATGTGCCAAAATTTATGTACAATTACTGACAAAATACACCAACCATTTTTCAACACTTGATTCACACTGAGAAACAGTCTTTTGATGATTCCTCTCAACTTTGACTTTATTTAATCTAAGCTTTCACTTTAGCTAAAAAACACAGTGCAAGTAAAATATATTTATGCTGAAAAGGTTTCTCTTTTTTTCCTTTTTTTCCTTTTTTAACTTTACAGCTTTACAAACTATAGCAAATAAAATGCGTTTTTACAGATGCTGCTAAAACATTCAGAAGTAACCCTCCTTTACGGGATTTCAGGGCCTCTAATAAGTGATAATGTGATTAAAATTGAGGTTATGTTTAAAATGAACTGTATATCCCTCTAGATTCTGAACATTTGGGGGAAAAGATAAATATTCTTAAAAAAAAATCAGTTTGCTTTGCTAACTGACTGTTTAAAAAAAAAAAGCTAAATGAAATGAGGTCATCTGCTGTAGACATACGCCTATATAATTGATTTAGTTGAATAAAACTGAACTAAAATGCACAATTAATGTCGAAACTGCTACAGGGCTGACAAAGGGTAGCTAGTTATTTGCTAAACGATTCCGTCAGTCTTTATATATGGCTTGTTTGGCAAGAAGGCCACTCAATCAAGAGATGAGTTAAAATTTAATTGTCCTTTTAGAGTATCCACAGGCCTTGTAAGTCTCCTCACTGTTACAGAAATGTATTTCTCTTATACTGAAGAGTTTATTTATAAACAGGAATATAAAACTGTTCCGTGTAAAGAGGTGGTTGTTTTTTAAACAATATCCCATTCGCTCGTTACAAAAAGGCGTAATTTGCAAATATATAAAAAATGTCCTCAGGCGTCTCTCCGTCAAAAATACCTTGATCTTTTCCATTTTACTTAAGGAATGCTTTATATAGCAATAGTGAATGGCTTGTCTCTCGCTCATTTTCTAAACAAAATATGAGGTCCCTGAGGTTCACCCGCGTTATCCTTTGTCGCTTGAACTGACTGGTTGTTCCAACTCCAGAGCTGCCCGGGACTGCTGCGCTTGAACCAGAGCCCTGGAAAGCAGAAGGACAGATAAATCAGAAGGTGGCAGTGTCTCCGCGTATACCCGAACTCTTCAGAGAAAACACGCAAGGCAAGAACTCAGCGACTGTGCCCAGGGAGCTATCAAACAGCGTGCTGCACCCTATCAGACCAGAGATTTCTCTTTAATTCTTATTTATAAACACTAGTTGAACAATCAAAAGGTTTTGGTGGCATTTAGCATAGATAAAAAAGCCCCAAAGCACCGCTGTGATCATTAGAAAGGCACTAATGATCAGCAATGCCAACAGCCAAAACAAACAGAAGGGACAGTAGTCATCCCAAGGAGAGACCGAGCCGCTGGGGAGCACTCCTATCCCCCTGGACTGTGAGGAATGTCCTAGATCCCCTCGATCTTCATGGCCAGGTGCCGTGAGCTCTCCTCTTGGTGACAACAGCTGCGACCAAGCTCAGGATGATGTCCAGCAGAAGCTCCCCTAGACACAGCCAGACACTCCCTAACAATCTGAATTCTGCTCTATCAGTCAGTGACCCTTGTCCCTCTGGTACACACTGGTAGTTTTGCACACAACCTGGCAAGATAAATAAGTACTATTTTATTGTATTTGTCTTAAAAAAAAAGAAAGAACAGGAGAGAAAGAAAAGAAAGCCATTCAGTATCTTTAGAGATCCCTACATCCAAGGAAACCCTGGAGTGCTTTAAAGTCACCAGCCATCAGAATCGTCAGGAGCACTATCCAGTAACAAGGTGCCTCTTCCAGTAGAGACTGGGAGTGGATCACCCCCTGCGCACACGCCCCAGGAACTGTTTCGGTAGTAAGACGGGCGCAGCCTGACTTGTGGCTGGCAGGAGGGCCCGGTCCAGCAAGCACAGCTCAGCAGCAGCCGGCTCCAAGAGCGAAGCGCGCTCCGCGCTCCTCCTCGCCGCTGCCAGCAGTAAGGCAGCGGCACCAGCAGATGGCACGCACAGACCGAGCAGCCAGAGAGCCAGCAGCCACCTTCCCCTCCCGGTTTCACGCCAGCAGTTGCCCCCGGCTCCTTGTGTGTTTGTGTAAATAACGAAGGTACTCCGACTGATTGGGAACAGGTTATATTTCCGTGGCTTATCTATGCATTCTTTTTTTCCTCCAATTTCATTTACTAGGATGATTTCTTTTATTTTTTAATTTTTTCTTTTATTTTTCAATACTCGGTGGCACGAGAAGGTCCAAACACACTCCACTAGTGAATAAAGACTGATCTGCCTGAGAGTTGGGAGAATTCTAAAAGACAACAGTCTAAAGGAAAACATCCCAGACTTGAATGTTCATTATTGATTACAACAGTGGTGCCAGCTTGTGCTGGAAAATACCATCTCTGCGTTAATTTTTGGTTTTTAATATCCTTTAATAGAAGCTCAAGACTGATTCTTAGGCAGACTATAAAACTTTAAATGCAAAGGTAAAATTTCTGCAGTCTTACAGACAGAACTATGGTACTCCTGTAGGCATGGAGTAAGCTAAGAAGCTTTTTGGTAACTTCCAAGAAAATCACATGGACACAAAACCCTAAAACTGACAGCAACCCGTTTTGATAAATTCTGAAACAAACCAGTTTAATTACTACTTAGAAGTGATTTTACATGTAATTCAGATTCAGCATTCCTGGACATCAAAAGCTTACATTTACAAATCTGTGCCTAAGTAGTGACAAACCTTATTTTCCACACCTCTTGTAATGTGCCTTAACTACAAACTGCACACAAATGGGGCCGAGTGGAGCTCAATTTAAAAATGTCGAGTGACACAGCAGCGAAAGCACAGCTGGGAGTCTACCAGAGCAAAGGCAGCTGCTTCTCAATTACACAGACAAAACGATGAGATTTCCAGGGAACCTGCACTTAATTGGTTAACTGGTGATTAATCTGGGATAACTTAATTAGTCAGATGTAGATGAAATACAAACAAGTGTTCACAGTAGATGTAAAATACATTCCACAACCTAAGTGACATTAGCAGACTATTAACATTGCACAGTTGAGCACGTGTGAGTGATGCCAATGTTAACGCTGCAGGAGATCCTTCAGTGTGTTCCTCAGATGACTTCATTCATACACTCGTCTATCTTCGTAGAAGTGCCATATTCTGCAACTGCACGTGTAAATTGTTGCTCCAGTATAAAACAAGGTGAATTCTTTTGAAACAAGAGGTTCTTCTACAGTATAAATGCTTTAGCACTGGAAATTTTGAATGCTCAGGGAGTAATAAACTGAATTATTAAACTAGTACTATCCTGCCACTTGCTATCAGACACAAAACTCTGCAGGTGAAAAGCCTCAAATGATGAGGAGAGCTTTTGGCCCTGTAAATGACAACTTTCAAGAAGATTTTGTTCTTTTTAAGCACTAGAGAAATCCCACGCTGAATGTCTTTCAGGCAGAAAGCAATCTTACACCACTTCATATTTATTAACTTGTTTGGAAATACAGCAGAGTGTCCAATAACCTCCCCGAACGTGAATTAACATTAAACCAATTGGAGCACACTGATACTTGGTCTGCAGAAACATTTTTAAAAGGCCAGATTAAACTGTGGAATATCCAAAGGATGGGGGTCCAAGAAAGCAGAGACTTGAGAGAACAGAAATGGCTTCTCTAACACTCCTCCAGTTCCATGAATCAGAGATTGACAACTCCAAATTTTATTCCCCATGCCACTACAACAGAGCCTAAAAGTTGATCCTAGCCTTGGAGCAGGCCACTGTGACCACAAAACACACTTCTGCCACTCTGAAAGCCTCCACACACTAGGGGAAAGCTCTCACCAGAAAGGTTTTGCAGAGGCTGATGCAGCAAAACCAAACAGTACAATTACACCGTACCTCTGTCCCCGATCCAGCTCCTGACGAATCTAGTTTCCTTTTCTTTCTGGGACCGATCGCAGCTAACGCAGTCAAGTTGGCATCCCGCTGTCTCATCTGTGCGAGCTCTTGTTGCTGCATCTGCATTTGCCAGAACAAGAACAGTTCATTATTTTTCTTTCACTTTCCAAAACAGAAGTTCACGTGAAGGTGAACGCTTACCTCCTTGGCCTTCTGTTTCAACCTAAGCTGTTCTGGATCTTCTTGTCGAGATCGAGACTATGTTGATGAAGGATGAACATGGAATAGTTGGAGAAAAAGAAGGAAAATTAATTAGTTTCCAAAAGCAGTCAAAGACTAAGTTTTACATAGTGTATCAAAGTTTTTCTCCAGCTTCAGTGGGAAGTAGAGAATACCAGCCACTCCCTGAGAGGGCAACAGGGGAAAATCACTTTTAGAAATGAAAAGCAGATTTCCATTTCTTAATTTCAGGTTCCTGTTCCTGAAGATGCATCCCCTTTTTCAGCTTTGTAAAAAGTAATACAGGAACAGCTAAACATCTATGCCTTAAACAAAACCATTACAAGACAAAAATTACACGGATCTGATTTTAAATATACTCGCTTTGTGCGTGAGAAAAAAAAGAAATCAGACCTTATGCTTTTTGAAAAATTCCCCCCCTTGCTGTGAAACTACACACTTCCCAAGAACATCTCTTTCTGCTAGACCTACACAGCAGACTCCTGTTTGAACAAAGTGCAGCGGACTGACCTACAGACAATCTACGTGAGCAACTGCCCATTTCATTCCGGCACCTACAATTACTTCATATTATACTTCCAGAATCACAGATTTGTTTAGGTTGGAAAAGACCTTTAAGCTCATGAGTCCAACCATTCCCCCAGCACTGCCAGGTCCCCACTGACCTCTGACCCTCAGCACAATCTCGATGCATCTGTTAAACCTCTCCAGGGATGAGGTCTCCACCCCTGCCCTGGGCAGCCTGGGCCAGGCCTTCACAACCATTTCGGGGAAGAAATTGTTCATGTCCAACCTCAATCTCCCTTGGCATAACTTGAGGCCATTTCCTCTCACCCTGTCGCTTGTTACTGGGGAGAAGAGACTGACTCCCTCACCATACATACTCTCATATAAGGCAAGACTAACTATCTTTGAACAAATCCTGACTGTTGTTAATCCCATACACTCTTGGACCACCAACAAAATAAATTACTTTAATTGAATGCTCAAATACCCTTAAAATTCTAAGTTTTGCTAATGATTAGCCTATGTCTTCCCTGCGGCACTTGAGGCACAGCAAACACAGGGAATTACATGAATATGCAAAACAGAGCCATGAAGACTTTTGCCTCACCCCAGCCTCTTCTCTTCTGAAGTAAATTTAGATTTACTCTCTAATCTTACTTCACAGGTCACATTTTCTAGACCTTTACATTGCTTTCTTTCTAAAGTCTACTTGGTGTAGGGCCCAAAAACTGGATTGAGTATTTCAGCTCAGGTCTAACAGGAAAACAGGAACCACCTGAACTGAAGGTGTTAGTTCACAACTTACAAGCAAACACTGTATTACCAAAAAAAACAGATTTTGACCTTATCAATTCATACCAGGTCACAAACCCAACAGAAACCTTCGGTCATTTTGTGAATTTTTTTCTAGAGCGCTCTAGTCATATTCATCCCATATTAGAGTCACTGAATAAAACCACAAAGTCTAATTCTTCATTTCTGCTTACATCAACTGCTTCCTATTGTATTTCTCCAACTTGTAAAAAATCTTTCTAAATTCTATTTCTAGCCTCCAAAATACCTGTGACCTCTCTGTTCCATTTAGGAGTACCACCAAGCTACAGAAATCCTCTTTTTCACAATGCAAAGCACGAAAACTAAGTTTGAAGCGCTACTTTAACTTGAGCACATGCAATGAGGCTGACACAGAGCTTTACCACGAAAAGCGGAACGGAGCTCTAGCTAAAGAACATATTCATCAAGCTCCATCTTTGAAGATTAGTCTTTCCCTTCATTGCAAATGCTTTAGAATGAAAATGAACTCTGCAGTGTTGATGTTCAAAAATGACACTTTGCAAACACGTGTGAAATCCAAGCACTTGCCTTTGCCGCACGCATTAAAATTTCCCTTTCTTGTTCATCTTTACGCTGCTTCTCTATTTGATCAAGTTGTTCAAAGAACTTGAGCTGTGCCCGAACGTCACTTGCTTGTTCATATCTTTCATCATCCTGAAAACATGGCAAATATGCTTCTCATTACATTTCTTACAAACAAAGCTGTTAGCTTGTACTGTAGAAGAACATATACATTTAAAGCTCAAATGTTCACTTTGTCCTTTTCAAACAAATAGCAAGTGTATATTTACACCAGTCAAACCAGCCAGGATTCTTAAAAGCATTCTGTTGTATTCCATGAATCATCAGATTTTGACTTGTAAACTAATATCATCACAGCTTTAACCTCACGAACATATTTCAGAGGGCTTGTGGCTTTTTAAACACTGTTTAGCACTTGCATCAATTAAGAACACGCATCTCTTGAGAATTCAAAGCAGTGCTTTTATCTGCCTGATTGTACGATGTCCCGGTACAATCACTCAGACTCTGAATATTTGACATAATAAATAAAGGGGAGGACACAGTTTCTCTGCATTTGTTTTAAAAACGTTTTGTATATGCAAGCGGAAGAGTTCTAGTCATTCCTGCGTATTAATACCTTCATGTAAGATGAATGAGTCAAAGCAAATAAATAATCTGACTTCACAGGTGAACACCTGAGCTCATGCATTACAGCCAACACAACACCCTGCCAAATTTGTGCAATTAAATACAGTTACCTTGTAAGAAATATTCTTCTGTTGAGCCGTCTCCGATAGTTTTTCCACGAGGTTTTGTAGTCTTTGTTGTGTAGCATGTGATACGTAGCTAACTACATCAGGATGGATTTCTGTTATTCCGTGTTTTTTACCTGTGATCAGGACAGCAGTCAGTTGTAAAAAAATCACTTTACAGTACAGCTAAATAAGTGGCTAACTCAGTCATGAAAATGTCCATGCTGTTTGCAAAATAAGGCTTTCAGGTATTTCTCAGACGAGCGCTAAACAAGAAATACATGAGTAGTTACACAAGCTTGACAAAACTTCTCATCCATTAATAAGTGCTGTGCATGGCAGTGTAACAAATAACTGAAGAAACTTTTTGTTCTGCCATCAATTCTAAACCAATGAGTAAATATGAAAAAAGATCTCTGGATTTATTTTTTAAAACCCAAATGTCATTATTTTTGTTACACCTTACCGGTTGATACAGTCAGGATTTTAACCAGGACCAGTCATTTTGATGCCAGCATTTTAGAAGGGAACTCTGTAGGTTTGCTATCACTCCACACTATTGTACTTTCATAAGCTGAATGACCGCCCACAAACATCACGATATACAAAAAGTTACGACTCCAGCAACTTTAAACTATTCAAATCCATTCCTATGGGAAATGCTTCCAATTAAACCCAAGACTAGTGAAATTTTAAAGTTCAAGAAAAATCCACACACCTATTTCTAATATCCTCCTTTGTAAAGGTGCTGGGAAGAGGAAGGTTTCGTCTTTACAGGACCTTGTTAACGTGCCCACTAGCTCAGAGTTTGTTGCCAATATCCGAGCACTTTCTTCTGACAGGTTGACTCCAGCCATTGACGCAACATCATTAATGTCATCATCATCCCTGAAGAAAGGAAAACTCATCATAATCATAACCTTTAGTGCTTATCTGCACACACTGCTCCACTACCATAACTGCATATAACCAATACCACAGTAAACCTGAATACTTATTTTTGCATTTTATTTGCTTCTATTATATGATAAAACTAACATAATTTGACTGCAAAGAGCACTACAAATATTTTTGCAGTTTTGTATTTCCTGTTTTCCCAAGATCCTTTCTTATGTGATGTTCCAACACCTTGAGAAACCAGAGACCAGACACATCTCTACCACAAAACACTAATAAACTGCACTCGTGACTGTAAGCCAGGCTGCACATCCGAGTAACACGAGCGGAGTTGGGAGAAGCGTAGGAATGAATTCTGTTTGCCCGTGCAGGAAGGAATTGTTTGTGAGGTTTGGTAATTATCCTTAGTGTCAACTAAATGCTACAACCAGTCTGGCACACACACATTTACCGCTGTTTGTTCAAGTACTTAATAAAGTAGCAAACCTGCCCTCAGAAAATCCACCTCCAGCTCTTGCGAGTTTACCCAGCCCGACTCAGCGCCACCGCAGTCCACAGCAAGGCTCCCACTGAGGTCAGCGGGCTGCCCAGGCAGCGCAGGCACACACAAGCACATGGTTCCTCACCTAAAAGAGCCTCCCCCGGGTTCTTTCAGTTTATTCTTCTGAGCAGCAGCTACTTGTGTCGAAACAGTGGCAATAGCTTTGTTTCCAGGTAATACTGCTGGTTTTACCACGGGTACTGCAAGAAGACAGACAAGATTTGTTCTCCATCAGACTTGTACCGGAGTTAAGATTAACAAGCCAGTCATGGGTAGTAACTGCAACAGGCCTGGCGCAAAGACACGAACTCAGCAGTTTGTCAGCACTTCACCCATCTAAAATAGGACCCTCCCAAACAATCCCAGTACCCAAGCAATTCCTCTGACTGTAAATGCTGCCCTGACACGTGTATCTTCAGCCACTATGGCACTATGCACCAAAGATTTTAGCAGTACAACCACCACCATAAGCTACGCGGCACGGGCACCTAAGAACTGACATTCCCAAACCCGTCTTCAGTTAATGCTCTCGAACGTAGCTGATACCAAGGACCTGAGCCCTCACCTGTCTGCAGTTGATTCAGCTGGATTTGAGGAGTAGTGAGCATAATACGACTGTGTGGTTGCCGCAGTGCTACCATTGGTGTCTGTGTCAGTGTTACCTGTGGAGGCCTTATCAAGGCCCCTGCTTTCTGAGGCTGTTGGATAACCTGCAAATAATATCAAAAAAAAAAAAAAAAAGAGAACTGTAAATGATCAGAGAAATACCAAGAATCAGGTGGGAAGAACAAACCCTAACAAACAATTTGTAAGATGTGATCCACTGATCCCGAATCAGCTGCCCAGAGGTACGCTGAACATCCTACAGGGAATGCTGAACTACAAGCAGCAAAACCCCCTAGTAATTTAATAACCTATATTAACGAATACACATCCTAGAAAAATCTTACACTCAGGCACTGCTTTGCTATGAGAAGAGGGGGGAAAAAAGTGCTGCACATTATACTGGTTTTATTTGGTTTATGTCCAGGCCTGAGGAAGTTATTCTTTCTCCTCTTTTGGGGTAACCTGTTGTTAGACTTATGAAATGGGACATGAAAGATCCTCCGCAGCACCTCTCTCTCATGGACACACAGTGATGAAACAACTGCCAATATTTCATGCTAAAATAAGAAATAATAGTACTTTAATCACAAATGATTTTACATTACCCTTTTTTTTTTCTTAGTAACTAGTTTCTCTCGAGAGGTCAAAGATCCTCGATTAGCTAAACCACCAATTTATGAATAAAAGTCATTGTATTATCAAAAAAAACCCCTGTGCAGTAAGAGGTGATGCTCTTCAGCTTACATACCAGTGGTGTAGACTGCCCTTGTTTACTAACACCAACTTGTGTGGGCTGCGTTAGGCTGATGACAGGTTGTTGGACAGTACTCGTTACGGTTGCAGCCGCCTTGCCCGCCGTGCGCTGCACTGAGGAGCTCAGAAGCACCGCCGCAGACGGAATCGTGGCTATCGTTGCTTGTGTTGTTGGCTGCTGCTGTTGACTTTGTTGAATGAAAGCTGCAGAGTCTGGTGTTAACTGTCTCAAGGCAGGTAAACTCCTCTGAAAAGAGGAAAGAATTGGCCTGAGTATTTTAATCCTAGATCACACAAGAAAACTTTAATTGTAGAAGCGACAGGTTTCATTTCAGTCCACTGAGTCAGCCAGGGTGCACCTGAGCAAACACGATGGGCACACACAGAAACACCCCGTTACTTCACATTTAAAGCCAGACAGACAAACAGTACCTTGAGTTGTGGAAGCTTGGATATCATGGGCACCTACGTTAAGCAAGCCTACCCGAAACCCTCGGTATGTATTTAACAGTCCAAACCCATGCTGCCTTCCTCAGTTGCGTTCCTACATATATCCCAACCTATAACATGTGATGGCTTAAAAGACATACTGGAACACTGGGAAGATTTCAGAACAGCTCAGCAGAGATCACAGTGTCTTACCAAATTGTTATATTAGTTGTTTTCTTACGGGAACAATTTTTGTCCTCACGAACAGCTCAAGGTTGAAAAAGCATTTCAGAACCCAGAAACGTCAACACACCCCTATAACTACATCCCTTAGTTGAACATTAGTCAGGCAGAGTTATACTCTTACCACACAGTGCTGTTGCACCTTCTCTGTTTTTCAGATGGTAAATGTTTTGGAATAAACATTACTTTGAGATATGTCCAATTACTAGAAATTTACGACACGGGTTTTATTATTGAGAGGTGACAAATTCCCTGTTCAAACAAGTACACAGGTACACAGCACAGGCAAAAGAGTTTGTCCAGAAGATACAGTTGGATGTGTCATTGAATGCTTTGTTTTCTTTCCCAGACTAAAAAGAGGATGATAAATCAATTTGCAGGTTTGGTGCTATGGAAAGACATTGCTTCTAAGTCATAGAAAGAAAACTTTCCAGATTTCTCAAGAGAGCAACGATGTGACACTCTGGTAGAAAATGACAGTGCCAATGAATCACACTAACCAATTCTTGCATCCAAGAGGCAGAAACAAGTCTAACCAGGCACCATTTAATACTTCCATTTACACCACTTTGGAATTCCATCTATACTAGTAAAAGACGTGCTTGTCTTCGTTGCTGCTGGCACATAATCACAGAAATATGTAAGAACTAGGGAACACAAGTTACCTTCAGGAAAGGCACAAGGTAAGGTTGAGGTGAAGAATTAAGCTCTCTGTACAACCTACTGGTAAAGTCTTCTGGTTCAATTTTTCCATCCTTCAAAACAGAAAAACCAAATGAACAAACGTGGAGAAGTTAACTTTTACAGATGTTCAACACCCATAAAAAAATTTTAGACAATTTATTGAACATAAGTGGGTTTATCATCCCTCACTATTTTTGCTTACCAATAGCTTTAAGCTAGTAAGTAATTTTACTACAAATTCCAGCTAGAAATTCAAGACCTACAGGCCCATCTTTCCTCCTTTCTGTCTTTCAGCCAATTTCAAGAAGCATCCCTCAGCTGTGAGTCTGAATTTGCCCATTTGAACTCTTCTTACCAGCAGGTTCTGTACCAATTCTTTCACATTAGCTGCAGTCTCTGACGACTGTTTGCCAGACGATGCCAGTTTTATTAATGTGGACAGAAAGTTTTTGCATTTCTTCACATTTTCCATAGTTTCCTGTTATGAGAGGAGAAGTGGTAGAAAGGAAACCATCAGACCAGGGAAGATAAACTCTTTTTAATACATGATTTGACCATAAACTCAGAGAAATAAAGTCCTCTATTTCATCACTGCAGAATATTATTTATAGATTCACGTCCCTCACCGCTTAAGATATAATCAGCCTGAAATTATTATTTTGCTTTATAAAAACATATACGTTGTACATTTATGTTATCAAAATTTAATACATCATTTCTTAATGGAGTTAGCAAACACCGAGTATCTTAAGAACAGCACCCTGGGTATGGGAAAACGTGTTTTAGCACGACAACAAATAGCAACACTCCTCCTTCTCAGTGCATTGCACAGTGCCTGGATTCTCCCCATCCTGGGAACACGCATCTTGAGTGAGACAGTGCCAACTTCTCAACCCTTCTCATACTGATTCTACTCAGCAGTGCTGAACAACTCACTTTTCTATAAGATACAGCTAGTGAGTTTTAAAAAAGGAGTGCTTTAGAACCATTACAGAACTCAAAATTAATACTTTGACAGTCACCAAAATTCACATGACCTGTGTTCACCCTCTGTAAATTATATGGGTCTGCAAAAAGTTTACCTTCTCAAGTCCAACCATTCATGGAACTCCTGCGTCTTTCCTACTCTCCGCTCCGATCTGTGGTTGTGTGTATGTACGTATGTATATAAATACATACACACACAGGTGTATATAAACAAAAAACAACTCCAAATGCACTCAGTATCTTACTGTGGCAATCGTAGAGGTTGCCGTTGTTCCTTGTACTGTCCTCTGAGGAGTTCCAGTTTGTACAGCTGTTGCTGTCCCCAGCGTAGTTGTTTGTGCAGTTCCACCCAGAACAATCTGAGGCTGCAGAGAATATAAACATGAGATTATTTTACTTGGATCGTACCAAAGTCTTCCTGAACCATCAGACAGAAGCGGAGCCACAGGACAGTAGAACATCTTTCACTGCTACTATAAAAAGAAGTTACTCATCTGCCATCTATTGCAGTGGAAAGAAAGAGCCACCAGATGGCACAAAACACTGCACATTCGAACCGGCAATCAGAAAGTTGGTTAAAAATTGCACGATTTTTGCTTACTGAATAATATGGCAAAATAATACCATAAACACACCCTCATACACCCTGATTGTTTTGTAGACAAGCTGGGCATTCATAGTAGGAACACCACGTTCAGATCAACACTGTCAACAGAAACTTTTCATGTGTGCACTTCCACACGGTCTAATTACTAATGACAACCCCAGGAGAGGGACAGTAATTCTTACCAAGCTGAAGCAAGCTCTCAGAACTTTAACATATCATTTGTAAACTTGCTCTTCATATCAAGATGCACAAGAGATGAGGTGCCAGTGCTGTCAAAGCTAACTTTCCTTGGTATTTTGGGAGACAGAAAAGGAGACGAGGATTTAATTTGTCTCACTTTTCAAAATCAGGATAAACGAAGTTCATGGTATGCTCATTACAGCAAAAAATATGCAGATGGAATGATTTTTAGGTCCAGTATAACAGCAGTGCAAATTAAGGAGATTCAGTTAGGTAAATTAACTCTTAGATCTAGAAAGATCACTGCATACGCCAAGGCTCTCTGAGGAGAAAAAGGTTAACTGGATGCATAGCAAAACCTGCATGTTTTAAATTAAAACTCTCTAATCCTGTCTACTCAAAGGAGGAAGAAAGCCCAATGAAAAAGATTAGGCAACAGCAATCATATTGTATCTCTGCTGCCTGGAAGCCACAGGGAGAATTTCACACTTTCGCACTGTGTTTTAAGCTCACACCAACACCCCTCAAAAAAAAAAAAAAAAAAAAAAAAAAAAAAAAAAAAAAAAAAAAAAAAAAACAAAACCTACAAGAAAGCCTATCGTTACTAGAGGCCGGGCTATTAGAAGACAGCCCACAAGAGAAATCACCACTCTTTGAGTTACCAGCATCTCCCTAAGAACACAGACCAAAGCAGAGACTTGTTTAAGAGGGAGAAAGCTCATGGAAGGGAAGACTAGCAGGGCAGTCCTGGTTGTAACTGTAAATTTTACTGCGGAACTCAGAGGACTACAGATCTATCGCCGCTCCAAATCCAGAGGGGATTGGTGTCACTTTCTTGAGGCAGAAAGCATAAAGGGTTTTTATTTAAGTCAGCTCTGCAATTATACAAACTAATAACAGGATTCCCTTAAATTTACATCCATATAAGTATAATATGAAATAATAATAATATGGATATACTAAATTATACATACATCCAAAACATGCAGTAAATTGAGATCTGCAAATGCTTTTAGTAGATATTTCTTCCATATTCTTAGCAATTCTATTTCCTGCATTTCTGGCAGTCTCGAGCAGGTTTTCAGCTAATCTGATGTATCTCATGGACACATTACTTTGGTAGAAACTCACTTGCACAACAGGAGGACGCTGTAGCGTTGTTGTGGGTTGCACTGTCGTCTGAGCCTGAGACACTTGCTTGATAATAGTAGTTGGTGTCACCTGCCGTGCAATAATAGGTGTTCCTGGAGCCTGAGGAAGAGGAAAAAACCGAAACACATTAGCTCCTATACTTAAATACAATCTACCTTATCTAGGATTTCGTCTCTGACAGTTGCCTCTATTACAGATACCAAAGAACGCTTCTAGACCACTATAAAACTGTGAGAAGGTATTTTAGTCCTAATGCAGCTGCGATGATCTCAGCATACGTATACCTACATCCACTTTTTTCTTTTAGTTGTATAAAGAACAACGATTCTTTGAGGAAAAGGGTTCTACATGTTAACCATATATGGTCCTGAATGGTCTTTATATCAAACAGTTTTAAACTTAATGTCATTCAGCTAGGTAAAAATATTTTTGATGAGTAACAGCCAGACTGTAACAGAATTAGGAACAAAACGCAATCCCTATGTCATGTGGAAAAGCCTGTACAGCACCAGTTTGACCAATGGTTTCTTCCAATCACCACCATCATACCTTACTCCCTGGTGTATTCTTCACAGGAAAAAAACCTTACGTTTTGTGACGCTACAAATTACTGAACTAACCTGCACTGTCGATATCTGCACTGGAGGAGCACTGGTAGGTGTAGCAGGACGAGGAGTCATTGTATTTTGAGGCTGAGACTGGGCATGTGCCTGTGCCTGCATCTGCGCCAAGGCTTGTTGCGGGATTACCAGCAACTGCCCGTTCTCGCTCCGCACAAGGACCATGCCTGTTAAAACAGAAATTGGTCAAGAAACAGACATCCTTTTCAAATAGGAAAGAATAATATTTTTTCAAGGCTTTTTTTAATCAAAGTTGGATACATATGGAATTAACGTACTGTTGAGGACCACACAGCTAACAGAGTGGTTTAGAATAAAAGCAAAATTCCCAGCTGCATTACCACATTTTGTATCACTTAACTACAGAAATACTCCTTCTCTGTCAAAATGCGCAGTTTGATGTGCATCAGAACACACAGCGAGTCATATTTGCCCCAACCAAAACACTCCCTGTGACAAGAGGTTAAAATTAGCAATCACACAAAAATCCTACCTGCTCTACTAAGAAATTTGTGTTACGGAGCACTGCAAATAGAAGAAAATCTTGCCATTCTCCCCTAATCAAACATAGGCTCCACCAGCGACAGGAACACAATCGTCTCAGTTCTAAATTAATTTCCCATAACAAATTCAGTAATGAAAGTGCCTATAAAATCATAATCTTTCTCATGTGCATCCGCAACAGACTGCGCTGTGCCCTGTTACACCCCAAAAGAAAAATAAAACGGAGGGGGAATGAGGCAATCATTCCCTGCTCAGTCACTCAGACCAATAGATGTAACCCCATGGGTAGCTATAGGGAACCCAATTTTAACGGGCAGACTTTCAGAGGGTAGTCTTTCTTGAAGGCAAAACCAGAATCTGGACAACATGAACAGTTTTCCAAGAGCTCATTCACTCAGCACGCCTCAGTCAGCCCAGGAGAGCCGCAGGCCCTCATCAGCTCTGAACAAGCCACCTAAGGAAACAAACTGGGTGCTCAGAATTAGTTACTCTTTCTTTTTGAGCAACCAACTACAGGAGGAAACTTCACCATGAAAATCAAGAGGCACTACTGAAACCAGAAAGTTTTTCTGAAGTGTTGTTCAGTGAATAAAAAGCCTACACATGTTCCCCAACTATCTGGAGATCTGGTCTATGCCGCCTCAGAGCACGACAACTTCAAAAGAATCAAAGCTTGCATCTATTCTATTCAGATGAAGTGCTGAAATGTTTATACACAATGCCTTAAACAGTTTTCTTGGACTATGTGAAAATTAACATTAAGTACAAAAAAATCATATACTGATATCTGCAAAAATGAGTTCAAAAGAAAACCAGAGGGTATTAGTTGATTTGCCCCTATTTTCTTCCTTACATTCTCTATGTTAACTCTCCTAATGAAGCAGAGGCACACAGAGACATTAAACTAGTTGACATCCAAAAGGTGACTTTCCATTGTAACTTATTTAGAAGTGTCAAGGTGGGACAGCAATGTGCTATGGACAAGAGTTGTATCTACACACAAATATTCTCAAACTGGTTTTCTGTAGGAAAGCAGAAGGGGAGGAAGCTTCTTTACAGACTTGTAGACTGGAGAAATACTCTTAGTTTAGCTGTCAAGTCCAAAAAAACCATTTTACAAGCCATCCCAAAAAGATACCGTAACTTGCATAGGGAGAAGCATTTTCATTAAAACAGCAAAGCCATCCACCACCACCACAGCTTACCAGAAATCTGAAAACCTCGACAGTGGATACAGAGCTTGGTCCTGCCAGCAAGTCATTAGAATCATCACTACTTTCTCACCATCAGCCTCACACTGTGGGGAGAGGGCTTCTGACAAAAACGAGAAATTCTGTATTTTAAAGACCACCGAGTGACCTGCTACTACACCA
>NW_010425753.1:1787-17735 GCF_000710305.1 Buceros rhinoceros silvestris | reverse complement strand
GCACAGGCAGAACTTGGCATCCTTTCCCAGTGTGCAAACATCAGATCTTGGGAACTCATGTTGCCCGTTTTTGTCATCCCTCAGAATAATCAGCTGAAGAAGCTAAACACTGAATCAGTGGAAATCTTCAATATTATTATAACTGAAAACATCAGTACAGCAGAAGTCTGATTAGAGGAGCTGTTTTCCAGTCACCAGAAATATTAAGGCTTGTTGACTACCATTTAGTGTCTAGCAACTGAAAAGGTCAGATGCAGCTACATATGCCTGTGCCTCCAGAAGCCCTTAAATGTCGCAGAATTATACTGATGTCCCGTAAGAAACTTTCTTTTTTCACCATTTTAGGGTGATATTCTAGGGCTAACATACAACCCAAATTCTTTAAAGAATTATATATTTTTTCCCTCCAGAAGCCACACAGGAGATACTAACTCTAGTTCTGGGTTTGGGCAAGGGGGGTTGTTGCTTTTTTAAACTTCTCTCAGTGCAAAAGTGACTAAAGTAATTTGAAAGTGCCAACCCCAAGCAGCTCACCTGCCCATGAGAACCTTTATAGCCTCAGGCACCAGCACACAGCTCTATGCTACAGTCTCCAGCCCAATGCACACTTGAGTTCAAGAATGGTCCGCTAGGCATTAGTGTCCTGCAAGAGCACAACCACCCCTCGGGACACCAGTACTGTCAACTCATTGTTTTGCTTCCCGAAACATGAATGAGAAAAGAGAGAGAAGAAGGGAGAGAACCACAAAATGAAGGTTGACTACCCCTGAAGAGCAAGCACGATGTCTGAACAATGGAACGTTCTCCCTGAGCTACATGCAAAATTAGAACATGCCTACACATTAAGAGAGCACAACTGCTGGAACAGACAGCTGAAAAGCCTATTACTGCGAGCTTCAGAAACATATCAGGAAAGTTCAATTTTTGGCAGCAGACAGACAACACAATCATTTGTAATTCAAACCCTGACTCTAAGCACTAGCCTACTAGATTTCTAACTATGGGAAGTCTGAACCTTCCCTCAAGTATTGAAGTCATAATAGAAAGGTAATTCATACAAAACTATTCCTATCTGACCCCATTTAAACAGGTCTTCAATACTGCACTCATATTTGATATGCAGATATTTTCAATTTCCAGAGTTTCTATCTTTAAGTTAAGGTCTACCACTGATAGATTAATTGCTGTGCTTGCTTTATGAGCTATATAAAAAACTCAGACAGTTACAAACACCAGGCATAATCATGGTATGTCAATAGAAAACATTTTTCCTGCTTAAAATTGTATCTTGTTAGTATATGGGTGATTTCAAAGAAGGTGTAAATAAAAATTCAGAGAGTGATGAACCTTGTTACTGAAATTTCTGTGCAGAAATCCACTGGTAATACAGGGTGCAGGCAAGTAATTTTTGACTGAACACTGAACACCTCTCCGTCTGTGCAGAATTCTTTACAAGGGAGACGAGCTGCTCCCTCAGCTTCTCTCCCCCCAGCACAACTAGTTTCTTTTCCAACCCAATTAGAAACTCACTAACCCAAAACTATACCCAAGCTGGCATTTTCAAACTACACCCAAGTGGATTTTCCGTGAAGTTCAGAAAGCTCGTTGCAGCTAACTTCATTAAGAATTAAAAAGAAAGTCCCACTGATTTCCCACTTCTGAACAAGTCCATGTTAACAGCCCCCCCCTCCATACACACAGTAACCATCTCCGAGCTGATCCATTCGTTACAAGGGAAAAAACTGGGACTGACAGCCACATTTGTAGAAAAAAACCCACATTTCTTTCTCTTGTGTTCCAGAACTTGTATTTTGAGTATTTCAGTACAGATAAGCATTATAACCTCAACCTCCAACGTGTAAGGGTCCAAACACCGTATGAACCAGACCAGAGGTGACTGCCAGGTACTGGAAGACAGCTAGAATTGTACTAAGGCACTTCTCTAATCAAGTTCAGCAACATATTTAAAGTAAGGATGAGAAATTTCTTTCTGCTTCAAGTTTACCATCCAGGTTTGTGTTCCACAAATGGATGACCGAACAGTTAATAAAGATCACTGGAAACGTTCAAATAGAAAAAGGCAAAAAAACACTTTGCTATTTTAAATATTTCTTCCTTCTTTTTCCTAGAAAGTCTGATCACGCGTACTCTAAAATCATATTCACTATTAAAAATGCGAACATTCAAGCATTCTTTCCAAGTCTCTCATTAAAAAAACAAATTAAAATTAAAATTAATTACCATTTTTGTTAGAAGTTAGAGGCTTAAGAGAATCCTGAAAGAGGCTCATATTTTAGTTTGAATTAAACAATTCATCACAGCTCCAAATGAAGGATTAACAGAAGCGAGTTGGATTGCTCCTCCGGCCAAAAAGACTTGTGCTCCTGACTAGCACAATGGTCATCTCCCATGTTCATCTTGAGGAGACCTTTCTGGACCTCTCCTGATTTCAAGAGTGTCTGGATGGAAAAGTTCATTACCACACAATGTAGCTGCATGACCACACTGTGTCATCTCTGCCTCTTGCTATCTGTATTTCTGTTTGCTAATGGCATTTTCTCTTACAAAGCGTTGTACTTTGAGGATCTTTCTGTTTGTTTGTTTTTTAATAAATAAAACTCATAAAATCATGCACTGGAATAAAAAGTTAAGAGCTCTGGCCACATGACACATTGGAAAAACAAAACCCAGGCTTTTTTCTAATGCCTTCCTCTTCCTTCAAAACACACTTGGGTTAGCAAAGACTAAAGAAATTACCAGAATAATAAAGGAAGAAGATAAAGAACTATTTTCTAGCCTTTACAGACCACTCGGATTACCTGCGTAACTCCTGAGACAGACACCTTTCTTGCTAGAGAACCTCTACATCCAAAAACCCAAACCAAAACAGGTTCCTGCTTTGTTTCCAGTTTACACCTTGATTAATAGTATTTCTAGGAGCTGGACTTCCCGAGCACAGAGGAACGACTTTCTGCAGGTACAGCAGCCACCCCTAGATGACTGAAGAAATACACAGCCCGGCACTGCTGACAACCCACCTCACAGGCAGCCCCTCAAACAGCACCTTGTCCAGGTGCCACCCTCTCAGAATAAACCCTCCGTTTCTCAGGGACTCGATGCACGCAGAAGATGACACACTGAAAGGCTTCACCTTCAGTTAGTGAGCACCTAACAGGAGACCATGAGAAGGTATGCCCATGCATACACCAGGCGTACCAGTGTGCAAGAATGAAACTTGTCATACCTGTGAAACACAAAACCCAAGAAGTATCCTGTCAGATCACAAGTGACATCTCTCTGTTGCAGACACAAAGGTTCAAGCTTATAGATTTTGCTCATTACCCACAATGGAGCTCATGGTCTAATCCAGATCAGTCCAGAACCATCACTAAGGAACTTAAACTTTTAACAAGGTTTTGTTTTTTTTTTAGTATTTGAGAAATGACAGAAGAATTAATGGATGTATGATCCTGGAATTGCATGGAGAATATGCTTTTCCAGTCTCCCGAAGAAATTATGTTCTTAAATGAAAAAAGTAAACTTAATTTCTAGAGAAAACACAGGGTCAGGGAGAACTGTTACGCAGCAAAGAATTGCCTTCAATACACATGCACACTGAATGCTCAGAAAGAATGTCCAAGCCTGAAAGAATAACTAAAGGATTGATGCTTCTGGTGTAGGAAATCAAAGCCCTTATAAACATCACTAGAAAAGAGGGTTATTGATCATAAAGTCCACCGACATCTGACAAATCTTCAAATCCTAACTAGACTCACCAGTAAAGTTCACCAAGAGGTTATCTTAACGTCAAGCAGATTCTGTCTTAAGCCCTCAAGCACATACTCATCCTTGGGCAAGATGCTGCAAAACATTTGACATGGCAAAAAACCTGACAGTAATCATAAGCGGGTCGTGCTGTATTAGCAGAAGAAAGTTTTCTAACAGTACCCCTTCTGTGCTGCCAGGAGACAGTCTGCTGCAACAAAAAGGAAAGCAAGTGTGCGCAAGGTTATGCAAGCTGACACCATACACACCACCAAACCCATATAAAGCAAAGGGGATGAGTCAATGCTCTGTAGATGATCGGCTCAGGCTATACAGAGACCCTGGAATGACAAAGCCATTATAAAAGGACAAGGTTTCTTAAGATTTTTCCCGATACAAAAAAGCTGGGAGAATCCTGGAGAGACAGCTGGAGAACAGGATAGCTGCCTGTACAAACTACAGGAGGAACTTTCAGCAGAAATGATCTACGTGACAGGGTCCCTTACTGAAGAAAAGGAGATGATAACCTGGTACAGACACCAACACTGTCCAACAATCCTCCATTCCTCCTCTTCTCATAACTGATCCATCTGGAAACATCCTCACTCTACAGGAATGAAAGGCCAGGAAAAGAGGGAAAAACATATCAACACCTGCGGTGCCATGAAAGTCTGGGTAATTAAGGGAATCTTGCCTGATACAAGACAACTTCTAGCAGATTTAGAACTATTTACATATGTCAAAGAGGAGCAGCTGTATTGAACTAGCGGACACATAGCAGCTCATAAAGCACAATCTATACACATATACCAGCTCATGAGAACCAGTGATTACGAATCCAGATGAACAGCACAGAACTGTAATTGGTAACACAGTGGATTAGATGTTATTGGAGACAGTATTTTGTACCTGATGAGAGATGTGCACCACCTCACTAGATGCACAGTCTTAATTCAGGTGCTTAGAACCTCGGGTTATCTGTCCTGCACAACAAATCCAGAAAAAAATTCTTGAACTCTCTTGCCAAAGTGTTTGATACCGACAGCAATCCAGGCTCTTGAGTTTCATGAGCAAATGTGGTTGATTTGAGAATTCTGTAAAGGTGTCTTCACTCCACGAGGATAACCACAGTACCTATGGAGAAGAACCCATGACTACCTGTGACTTCACTGCTCCAGAAGCACTTGCACTGCACTGGCACAGCTGAGGTCAGCCAGTACAAACACGACTGAGGAGCAGACACATCCCCTGATGAGCTGCAGGTCTACAGGCCATAAAACTTCCAGGCAGTGACAGAGCTGTCCAGCACACTGGAGCAACCTAAGGAACCGTACCAGACCCCCTCACATCTTGTTCCAGAGGGATGGGCACCCTAAAGCAACTGAGAGCACAGAGTGCACACTATGCTGAACACATCTTAAAAGTGCCAGTTCAACTTTCAGCATTTGTTCTTAAGGTGAGCTAAAACTTGGCATGAAAAAACATCACTGTCAGGTGTTGCTACAGAGCATCTCTTATCAAAACCCTTGGGGTCTCTCCTGACAGGCACTAAACATTACACCATAGTGAAGACTGGCATGGCATGGGGTTTTAGACAAGAGCTTACTACAGAGCTGCAAAAGCACATTACTCCTTTCACTTCTCTGCTCATGTCACCCTGGAACAAAGTAAAATTTTACTCAGGTACAACACCTGAAAGTTCTGGTGCAGCATTACTTTACTACAGCACTCCACCCCATTTGCCTATCAGCACTCTCCCCACATGCCCAGTCTGCACACACAGGTCACAACTAACGGTTATGGTCTGTGAAATACTAATTCTTCAACAGCTGATTTACAATTCCTGCCAACACGGATGAAAGATACCTTCTCAAAAATCCCCAAGAGTCCTGACTGCAGTACACAGGACAGGTATTTTATACAGACCAAGTACACAAGTTCAACATTATGAAAAACTGCTTCTCTGTTTTCTTACAAAAGAATCAAAAGACAAAAGAAACTCAACTTCATAGTCAAAGCTTTTGTTACTCTTACTATGCAAGAATTCACTTCCAAACTACAAAACTCAACTGTACTGTCTAAGAAGTGAAGCAGTGAATAATTTGTAATGTACCAATGCACAAGTCTTAAGAATATGGTTACCGGAATAACGTCATGCTGCAGAGCTAAAAGCCACTGTATTTAACAGTGATCCCATGTGGAACAAGTCTTACCTGCTCACTGGAAGAGGTGTCAGAAGAGTTCTGGGAAACATGTCATTTCATATAGCAATTGACAAACACTTCAGCAATGTGATTTGGAACTATTTTAACTTTCCAGAAAGCTGTATTCCTTGAAAGTGTGTTAACATTCTTTTCTAGTCAAGCACACAAAGCCAAAACACCAGAGTGCTCTGTCAAATTGCAACCCAGTCATCACACAAATCTGTCTTTAGTCTGATGCAGAAAGAACCAAGAAAAACACTAACAGCAGGTAAACTAATTACTTTAATTATTGATCTCCAAGTGATTCAGACTGAGCTCTGCCATTAATTTCAATATCCTTACATCAAACAATGCAGTTATACCAAAATCAGATTTGTTCCTGAGAAAGGAAGACACAAAATAAAATGTCACTAATTCTTTTGATCTGTTACTCTAAATAGGAGATTTTAAAACCCAACCAGTCACTGGCAAAGAGTTTGTCTACACCAAGGCATATCAACACTAGTGCTGTTCAAGCACCTGCTGGAATGGGAAAGGGCAACTTCATGTTTACTACAGTCTATATACAAACAGTTAATGAGGAGTAATTAATTAAATCCAGGTTATCTTCCTTCAGCACCCTAAAATAACAAAGTACATGAAAACCCATACAAAGCACCTTTTTTTAACGTCCCCACTGCAAATGCCCTACTCTAGGTACACACCGTTTGGAACTTCAGCGGTGACAAAGCCCTTTGCTGATGCCACCTTTTCACTCGGAGCTCTGGAGACCTGACACCAGGCACTTCCACCAACTGACAGCTGCCCAGAGCAGCCTCAGCGGAAACATGCCCTGCAGAAACAGCCGGCAATTTCAGGACTCTCTCACTGCCAATACAGAAGTTATTCTGCTTTGAGAATACACCAAACACTGCCTTGAGTTCAAACACAAACTATCAACGTGGACATGATATTACACGTCATTTGGCTGATATCAAATTTATTAAATTGTGCTGCTTTTTCAGCTAGCCTGAATACAGAAATAAAAAGTATTTTCACACCTGTAAGCTTGAATTGAGAAAGGTTTTACACAAAATCAAGTCTCATTTTGATTTTCACTAACCATCAAATGCACAGTCCTGAGTAATGACTAAGCTTAGTGACTGGATATGACTAACACTTATAAATAATTAGTACCTTCTCTCCCCCTCCCCTGTGGAGGGGAGGGGAGGGAAGGAAAGAAAACCAAATGATATGCTGGGAGAAAGGAAGAACCAAAGCAAGTAAGAGGTTGAAGTTCATGGCATGAACACTTGCCTCTTCTTCCAACCCACCCTTAAACATGACTGCACATATGTTTATTAAAAACTAACAGCTCCTCATGCTTTTCTATGAACTTTGGCACAGTTTAGCCACTCTCCGCCCGCCTACTGCAAGGTCTCTTCTGAGCTCCTCCACTGATCCCTCAGCAAACTCTCCTGGTCACCTCCGCTGACTCTCTTGCCACAGATGCTGCAATTCCTCAGTGCTGCTCCTTGGAGCTGATCCTTCTGACTCATGTGAGTACAACTGGTCGCACTCGCCACACCACCACTTACGCTGAATGCACCTGATGTTACTACATTCTGAGAGAGGCACTAAATCTAACCCTCCCTCACAGAAATATTTGATTAATAAACTGAAGGAAGGTGTGAAGACAGCTGACTACAGCCTTGCTGTACCCTCAAGCCATTTAAGAAAGCCAAGAGAATGGCACCACACCTCATGGCTTAGTTTCTGTTTATACTCTGGCATCCAGAGCACACATTTTTCAACTGAATCTGTACTGGATGTCTGTACAGAGTCTACCCAGCACATGCTTTATTCTGTACAAGAGTACTGTGATGGCTTTTAAAAGTTCAACTACTCTCAGAAGTATGTATTAATCAAGTGATAACAAGAAGTTAGACCTTTTTTACTGGAGACTTGCTTGATTCAATACAAATCCTAGAAGAGTCCAGCTGGCCGTGTAAAAGAGCATCACATCCTGATGCAAGTTTTATATTACGAGTTGTCTAGGTACTGTTTACAACGTGTTACTGAAAAAGGTATTTTAGTAATGCATATTAAGGAAAACAGAATAAAAATTAAAAGATACACAGTGTTTCTAATTCACAGTTTGAATTTATAAACTGAGTCCTACACTGACAAGATGTTACTCAATTTTTATCCCACAAAAAGAGCTTGGCAACTGAATCAAACCTGGCACTAAATCCTGTACAAACACACAGCAAAGGGACTGACCCTGGGTAAAGGGATTTATAACTATCTATGCACTTTGCTGAGAATCAGCCTTTTATGTTCTAAGTGTAACTTTCTAATCACTGGAAATACAAGTGCAGAAACTCCATTTTATAAAGAGTTATTTCTAGCCTGGCAACAGTTGCAGAGCCAAAGATAATCTAAGATGTGTACAGTGCCCTGAGATAGCTCTGCTGAGGTGCTGAACCCTGCCTATACAGACCACACTGCAGAAACTGGATAATCTCAATTCCTTGAGATTATCACCTCTTAATTATTGATAATATATACCATTATATAACACTGATAATCAAGGTTTTGTCCTCACCAAAAATATTCTGTATTTTAAAAAACCTTAAAGGCATAAATAAGGCCTCAACGACAATTATTTCCAGATTACGCTGAGGTAAAACTGTCCTAAAAGGTTAAAAATAAATAAATAATAATTAAATAAATACATTTGCTTTATTCATGTGTCCACAGTCTCAGTGAAGAAAAGCCTCATCTAATTTGAAATATGAGTGACCACAGGGTTTTACACCCGTTTAGTTACGTCCTGCTCTGTGTAGAGTTTTTATGCTTCTCTCAAAACCTGAGCTGGAAATAGGACCATTCTGCCACAGTAATTTAGTGGTGCAATCCCCAGAGTGGACCATGTGGTTGTAAAAGATGCTCTTTTCCTTCTCGTATGAGGAAGCAATATGCAAGAGGGCTGACACAGCACAAGCTGCATCCAGACAAGAAAGATTTTACAACTTCCAAGAAACCTATATCAGTAGAAATACAACTTCTTGCACTTAGGCAAGACCTTAATTAGTTTAAAAACAAATTCAAGTTAAGAATCAACGACTTAAAACACCACAAAACCAAAGCCCCAATATCCTCCAGCCGCTGTCTCTGTAGAACAACCACTTGCAGCCTGTCAAAGGGATGGAGGCGTACCTAAAACCCTGTTAGGCTATTATCAGTATTTTCAACTGCATTCCTGAACTACTTCACACTTTTTTTAGGATTCTATTTAGATCTCATTTCCCAAACAAAGAAGACAAACAATAGTTAAGTTTTCATATACCCAAACAGTTCATGTGAAGAGAGTTTGTGACACCTACTAATTTGTGTCCTATCAGTGCCCAAACTACTGCATTTTCACCTGCTAACTCTGCTGCTGCATCCTGCCCTCGTGAGTCAAGTCCTGGGCAGCATCCAAGTTTGTGGTCCTCAAACCAAGCTGCTGCATTTTGGAAGTAACCCACACAGATTTCAAGAGAGAGAAAACTCCTTTCGCTCACTGAACGCAGAAACACCATGTAACTTCTAGAGCAGCAATCTGGCTCTAAAGAAATAAATCACTCACTGCTGGTCACTGAGCAGCCTTGATCGTAAGCCTAGTGATACCCAAACCCACCACAATTTGAAGCGTAGATAGGCACACAAAACAAATCCATACATGCTCTTCCAAAGGCTGTTGGGAACAGCAGTATTTTCCGTAACAGAACTGAACAGTATGTAGTCAAAGTTAACAACTTTCCTAGCATAACCGAACGACAATTATATTCCCATTAGATTCCGTCACTTAGAGATACTCTTATCAGAAGTGCAAAACATCTCACAACAATCATTTTAACAAAAACAAAAGAATGCTATCACACAGCTCTGAGTTGTAAGTTCTCTGGGGTACAAAGCGAAGCTTGCAGGATCCCTCAGCCAGGGAAGTTGCAACAAGAACAAACCCAACTTTCTGTCTGGTGACATATGGCAGGTCTGATGCAGCAGATTTCAGACAAAGCAAAATGTTCCTTTTGCTGATGTATGATTTGAACATAAAACCCACCCCTCACCCAGAAGAGTTCTGCACAAGAACCCACAGTTATCTTTCAGAAACAGAGATACCACTTTATGTGCCAAGTATAGGACTCTCAAGCTCTAATCTTGGCAAAATATCGATTCCCTCATGGCCTTGGGCAAGTCAGAACTTTTCTAACTTGCTGTTTCCCCCAGCTCTAAACCAGAGTTCATACTACTTTATTTACCAACCACGCAGGCAGGTTGCAAGAACTAAAGTTTTGTAAAATGCTTTGGAAGTAAAACATCCTGTAAGTACTACAAGAAGCTCCTATTAACATTGTGCATTACAGGCATTATTTTTAACAGAACAGAGCCATGCCAACACAGTTAACAGGCATAATATTGGCAGCACAGGCAACATACAGGGAAACTATAACCAGGATATGTTTGAACTCGCTTGCTTGTCACTGAGAAATAGAAACAACTACATTCCACTACTTCATAGTATTTCTTCTGTTCCTTTCTATATTTCTTGTATCATGGGTGTCTGTATCTTTATATTGCTAGTCACATTAGGTACCTCCAGGGTACCTGTTTCAAGTACAAAGTAACCCAAAGAATGCTGCATTCAGTAGGAAAAATAAAACAAACTGGTTTACAGTTAAGATTGTCTGATTCTTTTCACCTGCCACCTTTCTCTTTTGCCCAACAGCCTGACACCCCCACTCCTTACTGAAAGAAACTGAACTATTCCTGTGGAAGTTGTTTTTTGGTGACCCCAGCTCCAGAAAGTATGACTGCTTAAGTCAAAGGACCTGAACCTATGCTTTAAATTAAGTATGTGTTCAGGTAGTTTTCCCATCCTAAAGCCACTATAGTCAAGGACTAAGGCAGAATCCTCCTTGGATACCAAACATGAGCTAAAACTCATCAGTTTCTACAAACCATTTGTTTCTACAGAAGTTACGTTTCTGTTTAACATCTCATGAAGTTTCCAGCCTCTGCTGCTGTGAAGGAAACCTTGAACATCCAGATGATTGTGGTACACCCTCCTGGGTCTGCAGAGTACAGCACTGATGTCCACAGGTACTATTTCCTTCCAGAAAGGACCAATGGTCAGCTTCAACCAAGGTTAGAGAGGTCATTTGCATTAGTTCTGTTCAGAGTTCTGGAAAACTCAATTTTGAGGGGCCACGTCCCTTTCAGAGTCAGGCATGGGTCCTTCCTGTAGTCACCTCAGAAATGGCACCTGAGACACCCTCCAGAGAGAAAGTAATCATAGAACTGAATCACAGACTTGTTTAGGTTGGGAAAAACCTTTAAGCTCATGGAGTCCAACCATTCCCCCAGCACTGCCAGGTCCCCACGGACCCCTGTCCCTCAGCACCACCCCACCACAGCTGGGAAACCCTCCAGGGATGGGGACTCCACCACTGCCCCGGGCAGCCTGGGCCAGGGACTGACAAACTTTTCGATGAAGAAATTTTTCCTGATGTCTAACCTAAACCTCCCCTGGTTAACTCGAGGCCTAGTCTCATCCCATCATCAGCTACTGGCAGATCCAACTGAGTTTTGTAAAACTAATAAAGAAGTTTTATTATTATTATTATTATATACAAAGCAAAATAATTTTTTTATAGCAGTTCTACTACAGCCTCATTACTGCTGATGGGAATACTGGTCATGATCACAGACAAATAAAATTGCACGCACTATAAAGACAACTATCCTACCTGCTATGTTCGAACAAGACTGAGCATTGCAGAATCTTGTTTATTCAGGGGAAAAAAAGAAAGTCTTTAGGATCAAGAAATTTTCCTGAGTACTAACACTCACTCAGAAGGTAAAAGAAGGGGACAGGGGAAGTGAAGGTTTCTCAGATTTCACCTAAGCTAGTAGCAAAAACTGTCCAGACCTCGCAGCTCTACACTGTTCTTACTGTTTACCTACAGCACTCTCTCCAAACTGCTCCTTTCTTTAAGCAGACATCTTAAAGGCTTATTACAAGGGGCTTGTACATAAAAACGAAGCATAAGAGAGTAGCAACATAAAGCATCTGTAAGAACAAAACCCAAATCTTTGAACCCTCAGGTTGACAATACTGCTACCATAAAGCATAACCTCACAGACGTGGGTTCTGAAAATGTACTATGCATTGCTGGAGAAGACGGTATTTTGAAAAGGCATTTTAGAGTACGCAAGTTTTGTCATTTTTACAAGATAATTTTACCATGTGCCAGCAATGACCTCTAAATGTTTTACAAACTCTGACATTGCAGAAGGTTAATCTTAGGGCTTAATCTCATTTAGACTTTTCTGCAGACTTTTCTGAGCATCTCTATCAGCAGTACACTGGCTTAATGCTTTAACAAACTCACCGATTTTCCTAGCCCTCATTATATTATTGTACACAACACGTTTCACATTATTGCTTGAAGAACTCAGAAACAAAGAACTTCATACAGTTAATTTTCGGTTTCAAAATATGTTGCATCTTAAAGCAGTGTTGTGTAAAGAGAAACTTGTGTTCCTGCCCCCTAGAAAATCATCTGATAGGATTTTTGTCTTTGGGAAGGACCTTTATGTAATGTTAATCTTGGACCTTCACTACCCAATGTCCAACTGGACCACAAAGTTCCAAACATGCAAAAGAAAAGACTAAAAGCAATAGTCCTCTTCCTCGAAGATGTCAGTAATGGAAAACTATTATTAATGTGCCAATACTCTCAAGACTCCAGTTTCTTTGAGAAGTGATACACCAGAACCCAGTAAGGTCACAACACTACAGCCCACCAGCTCTTCAAACATCTCTCATTTTGTCAGCCCATGTTTGTTGCATAATTGTCTTGATGCAATACAAAGCATTATTCTAAAAGTAATGTATTTTAAAGAGAGTTGATCAAGCTTATTTTCCACCTGCTCTTATTAAGACAACATTTGAAACTTTTCACAGTTTCTAATTTTCAAACCCCAGGTTAGTAGCACTTACTGACATTCTATATTCTGCTTTCCATACCTGTGAAAGTGTAACTGTATTCTGGAGAGCCAGAAACAGTAATTCAGGGTAAGAAAATAACTATAAAACATGTGCTGCTTGGTCAAACCTTCCATTAGAATTTTCTAAGTGTTCATAAATCCTGGTGTAAAGAGTGACATGTGCAGTGTGTGATCTCAAGCTATTTCAAGCACTGTCTTACGAACTCTTATTAGCACACACTACTGACTTTTAAAAACAAACTTGGGAATACAGATTTGATGCCTGCAGTACAGGCAGAGCACACAAGCACTGCAGCTGCAGCTTCATACTACCAAACTGCCTTTAAAACTCTGGCCTAGGATGCTGTAATTTGACATTCAATGTCAAAAGCAAAGTCTCCCGCTCACCTTTCACCACGAATGCAGATGCACTCCGCTAAAGACTAAAGCCACAGCACGTTGCTCAACTTTCAGAGGTGCTCAGCCCTTGCACCTGGGAGATGTTTGTAAGAGCTCAACATCCATCAGTTCTTGAGTGTGCTGTTAAGAAATGCTTTATGCAAAACATTTCCAAAGTTGGCTACTTCTGCAAAGTATAGAAATGTAAAACAAAGCAAATAAAAACCAACCTGTTCCACTAAAAAAACCCTTTCCAATATTAAGACTTGTCTTAAGACCCCAATTTCTCTGCATTCAGTCATGTACCCTTGCTTATTTTAAGAGTCACGCTATTCTTTTGAAGTTATAAATATTTTTTGAAGTGTAGGACAGACAATAAAAAAACCTCAAGTGTTTAGAACGTGTATTGTTTTACTTTGATCTATCGAGACCTCCGAAGGAGCAATTTACAGTCCAATTATGTTTAAGGACTGGAAACACTGCTTCTAAGAGTAACACATTTCAGCACGCTATGGCAATTTGAAAACTGTGGCTACCTGTACGGAAGGTCCCACTGGACCCAGCAGTAGTATTTTTCCCATAATCAGGTTCATAATGCAGCATTAGTGAAAACGTGCAAACCTGAAAAAGCCTTTGATACGCTGTGACAATAAATAAATGAATAAGGCTTTTCCAGCCTATCAATTTACAAGCTTCAAATTAAGCACTGGGATTTCAAGGTCTGAGTTTTACTGCTATTTTTTAAATTAGCAACATGTGTCACTCAAATTACTCATATAGGGAATAATCTTCTCTAGAAAACCAACAAGGAATAGTTACGTCAGGTAGAATTTAGATACATAGAATGTTTGACAGACTTCAAACTACATGGCATCACGTAGCACAGGTAGTACACGACACAAAAGGTGGTGTGTAGTGACGCAGTAAGGCTCCTGATCCACCTCATGGGTCAGGTGTAGTGCTTTAAGGCTGGTCAGGAGCATCGATAGATGTATTTTCACTAAGACCGATCGAAAAGGATGATACGAAACCACCACTGATTTCATTCAGTACTAGTAGCAAAACTGAATGAGTTGTTCTTTGTACACTGCCCTGAGAAGAGCGAATAGTAAGAAGACAATCATTACAATGTATCATTAAGAGGCAGGAAACTGTGTAGGTTCACTCATGTATTCTCAATTAAAAATTGAAAATACCAACTGGATGCAAGAGCACGCCTAGTTCAAAATAACAGCAAATATATAACCTCAAATCTCCAAATCTAGGATATTTAAGGAGGAACAGAACAGTTCTCAGAGGAGAAATGCTCCTTATCCTGCTTTTTACTCACCCCCGAGTACAGGACTCGATTCCTTGTCCAGAGATGCTCAGCACTAAGCATGCCACTAGCTATGACAAAAGCTGCAGCCCTAGACATAACAGGGTGAGGTAAGGACACAGGATGACTGCCTTTCGTATCAGAACCCCAGCAACTAAAGAGATGATCATAACCTTAAAATCTGTGAGGTTTTAAGTCAGACTTTGAAGGTACTACAAGCAACAGAAGGTAGTTTTCTTGTGTTGTATCTGTAGCTCCTCTATTCATGAGTGCTCTGTGGTACGGGGGGCACGCAGGGACAGAGAGGGAACCGAGCAGCACGCAAAGGTTACACCAACTACTCACAAAACCACCTTAAAAGTCAAAATGCCTTATGTGAAAATGAAATAGCAGCATTTCATTTGATAATATTCCATTGTCACACTTTGGCAGCTCGCAGCTTTCTCTATGCTCACATTGTAACAGAGATACCAGGCAGAATTATTTTCAAACTATTACCGCTGAAAAGACCCCTTGGTCACCCAAAATCATACACTAAGCAGTGGAATGCTACTATGCTACTACTCAGAACCAGAGGATTCTCGTCGGCAAGTGTAACGCCTTTTCCACAATTCACAATTAAACAGCAAGGAATCTTATCAAGAACCGTTCCTCCCTGCAAGAAATACACTTCCAAGATAAAACCTCTCAATCCTCTTACTCACCTGGCGGTAACTGAAAATTCTGAATGTTAGTTGGATTCTGAGGTGGCTGAGGCAAACGAGGTGCTAAAACTGTAGGAGTCAAAGTTGCTCTGATTCCACTCGTGGTTGCTGTTGGAGTCCTCGGCAGACTTTGTGCCACCGTATTGGCAGTGCCTTTAGCCATTCCCGTTGGGGTGCCCGGAGCCGCAGGAGGTATCCCACCAGGGTTGGGAGCAACACTGGAGAGCCCAGCTTGCATAGTTTGCCCAATAATCATGTTACCCCCTGTAGTACTGGGCTGGCCACCAGTAGCCAGCGTCTGCTGTTGGGATACTGCCTGGACTATCGTTTTAGGAGACTCAGATTTGATGACCTGGGTGGCAGGAGCTGCTGGCAGAGTGGAACCAGACTGGCTGTTCACAAGCGACGTCTGGAGGGAAACTCCAGATCCCACAGTGGCTGTAGCAACAGCTGGAAAACTCCCCACACTGATGGTTGAATTAATCACAGTATTGCTCCCATTTTGAGTGGCTGCACCCGCTGCGGCTACTCGGGGGGC
>NW_010425753.1:246-1731 GCF_000710305.1 Buceros rhinoceros silvestris | reverse complement strand
TAACCGAGGTATGTCTCCCATTTTGAGTGGCTGCACCCGCTGCGGCTACTGTGGGTCCCGCCGTGTGAATCGGTGGCCTCACAAGCGTTACCGTGGGTGCGCCGGTTCCAATGCTTGGTGGTGGCTGTGAGGAGATAACTGTAGGTGAGGAGGAAGATGCAGAGGACACAGCAGTATTAAGGAAAGAAGTCTGGATGACAGTGTTGGAAGCTGATGGCAAAACAGCATTCACAGTACTTCCTTTCCCCACGGATCCAGGTCCATTGTTAACAAGAGGGGCCACAGCAGGTGCAGAAGCAGGGTTAGCAGTCACAGGAGTCCCAGAGAAAGCAGCACTTCCTGTGTGGTGAGAGTTCATCACCACGTTACTCCCATTCAAAGTTTGCACTGTTGTGGTCCCAATCTTGCCATTCCTGGTGGACAAGGCGGTTGCCATGGTGCTGATAACCACCGATTTGCCCTGACTGAGGGTCCCTGGAGCAACAGTGACGTCAGATCCTCCTGCTGCTGCAGTGGTGGTGCTGGTGCTCGTTGTGGTGGCTCCATCCAGAGCTGAAGTCTGGGACCTGGTGTTATGATTAATAACACCCCCTTGCACTCCTCCTGCCCCTGCAAAAGAACAACAAGGTTAAACACAGGGAACGAGCAACATGAGAAGTCCACTGAAGACAGAAAGATCTCCCTCATCACCAAGTCTTCTCCATCTCCCAGGCTGCCTGCCTGGAGCCAAGAAAACAAAACAGCATACAGACTGAAGGTGGCTTTGAAGACGTTATCTTGAAGCCTCCAATTTCCCACCAAAGACTGGCAGGCTCAATATTACTGGTAACACGCCTGCTTTCAACATCACAGTAAGACAAAATAGGGAAAACAGATGTGATATGAATAAAGGGATGGGTGGAGGAAGATCTTCGGAGACCTCTTCCCCATTCTAGAGCCAGACATCACAGTTAGCAACAGAACCGCAACTACAAGGAGGGAAAAATGGCAATGGAAGACACATTAATAAGACATATTCCCTATGCCCAGCACACATTACCCTCTAATCCTTTCTGTCTCCTACAGAAGTCAGTTAGGTCAGGCGGCTCAACAACAGCAAAATATGAAAAAGTGAAAGAAAAATCCCAGCCTGGCAACATAAGAGGTATTGCAAGGCCTGGAGTACGTTACCAGAAGATCCTTCCACTTTGTTACAGAATTTGTTCTTCTGGACCCAAAGTTCCCACAGCCACAGATAGTTAAAAATAAATAAATAAAAAGCAAAGCTGGTTTTGATAAGGGACAAGATGATGTAGCTTCTTGTCCTGAATAATCCTTGTGCCCCTTGGTGGGGCCTGGTGCTATCACAAGTACAATCACACACAGTCCAGGTCCTGGCCCTAAGGAGACAGAAACGGAAAAAGAACAGCGACAGACAGATACTGAGATGCGTGTTATAAGGGTTCAGGAGATCCTCCTAGAAGAGCTTCATTAATCACAGCAGAA
>NW_010425753.1:0-211 GCF_000710305.1 Buceros rhinoceros silvestris | reverse complement strand
GATGGGGGGAGGGGAGGAATTGCAGAGCGATTCTGGGGAGACATTTTTTTAATTCCCCTGAAAAACAGCTTCCCTCCATCCTCACGTAGTGAGCCCTTAGTCCCAGCCTTCGCACCGTCCCCCCACAACCTTCACAACGCGAAGAGGGGGAATATTCCCAGGCAGCTGCGGGGGGTGGGTGGGTGGGTGGCAGAAGACATTGTACAAGGTG
>NW_010425752.1:0-1842 GCF_000710305.1 Buceros rhinoceros silvestris | reverse complement strand
AGCCGCCGCCGGGCGCCTGATGGCTGTCCGGCTGGGGCCAGGGCTGCGGCCCGGGGGAGGGGGCTGGTGCCCGTCGGCTCTTGGGCGTCGCTGCAGGCGTCGTTTTAGGGGGGCTTCGTTCCGCCTTCGCAAGGCTGGAGCAAAGCGTTGGGGCCTGTTTGTGAATCTATCAACTAAAATAGTTCTAGAACTAAAAGAATAAAATCTGAAGCTTATCTGAAGTTGCTAAGTATGTCAGCGTATTTTTCTATTTTGAAAAGTGAGTATTTCAGGCCTTTTTTTCCTGTGTTTTTTTTTCCGTGATGTTTGGACGTGTAAAAACATTCATGCAGCTAAGCTAGAGGGAGTTACTATAGCTAAAACTGCCTTGTTTTGCTGCACCCAAATGCACCTCCAGGTGTTTTTCCTTTGATTTTTTTTATTTCTGTTGTGTCTGTAAAGTCTGAATGACCACTTAGATGTATTGGGACACTTCAAGCAGCTGCCCGTTCGCCTCTTAATGTCAACACTGTGTGGAGCAGTATGAAAAAGGAGATTGAAAGATGATTAAGAAAAACTGGAAGTTGTAGTATTGGTGTTTATTACTGCTCTTTTATGTGAGTTCTCTCATTGTCTGTCTAGCCTTCTTAACATAAGAGGAACTTCACAGTTTGCTGTGGATAAGTGGAGATAAGTACCTGCACATTGGCTGTTCCCTGTGTAGTGCTTTATGTAACTGCAGTAGGATGGAGTGTACTCACGGGTGTGATTCTGTTATTTGTGCAAAAACCCCAGTGAGGTGATGTGTATTTAATAAGTCATTGGCCTCTCTATATCAAGGTGACAAGAGAAATTTCCTTGACTGCGGAGGGTTTTATGCCTGAGGATGGAAGTGGGCGCATCGTGGGTATTGAAGATCTTCTGGAACAGGAATGTGTGTGTGTTGCCACAGCAGCTGGAGACATCCTACTGTGCAATCTCAGCACGAAGCAGGTAACATGGCAGGAAAGACAGCACTACCTATGTTATCTAAACACAGGAGGTCTACTTGCCAAACACACATGGACAGACAACAATTAGTGTGAAGTACGTAGTGTTTGACACCCCAGCTGCAAGTCACTTGAGAGTGTTCACAGTCCTCACCACCACCTTCCAGGGCTGTAAATTTTTACTGTTTTTTTTCTGTAAGTGTAGCCATGCCTGGTACCATAACTGCAAGTGGCAGGTGACCCCGTTCGGTTCTCTGTAATCTACAGTCATTCTCCAAGTGCTGTGCAGTCCCCAAACAGACCAAATAGGACTTTGCAACTTTGTGGGACCTGCCAGACCTCCATTTCTGCTGCTTTGGCATTTGCCAGGCAGTGCACTGCCATGAGGTGCCAGGCAGGAATGTGGGGTGGGTGCGGAGTTGGTGCTGGGGCCAGGGGTAGTCACCTTTCCTTTATTCACCAGCCAGACTGATGGTCCCGAAAATACACCCCCAGCATCCCTCAAGGTATCTGCCAGGGCGTTTGCACCACCAGCAGCATCTGTGACTGCTGGTCCTGGCAAGACTTCCAGGGAGGCAGGTGCCCCCCACCCCCCCCAAAAGCTGCATTCTGGAATTTCTCGCCACTGCCACCCCATCCAGGCTGAATCATGCAACCTGGACAGGAGCCTTTGCTGTTCTCAAAATATTCCCAGGCACATCAGAGTAAACTGATGAACAGCACAGCAGTGCCGCGAGCAGCAAAAGCAGAAAGCAGCCGCTAACGAGCACTGGACTCTTAACATGTGGTAAGGCAAGCAGGGGAGTCTCCATCATGGCCTCCCCAGTCCCCAACTTCTTTTTGAGCCATGACAAGGCTCAAAAGGTTTCTGATC
>NW_010425751.1:0-214 GCF_000710305.1 Buceros rhinoceros silvestris | reverse complement strand
GGGGACCCGTTGTCCCTCCCCGGCATGCCTCGAGCGCCAGCGGGGCCAGCAGGACCCATGGGACCTTGTGCCCCCTGCAGAGAGAAAAGAGGGGAGTTGCGAGGGGCAGGGGGGAACCTGTGCCCCCGGGGGGGTCTGAACAGGACCCACTCCCCCCCAGCTGCCCCCCTCGCAGCTCCGGGAATCGGCAGCGCCCCCCGGGGACAAGTTCGGG
>NW_010425750.1:1627-1968 GCF_000710305.1 Buceros rhinoceros silvestris | reverse complement strand
AAGAATCCTCAGGTGACTGAAATGACAAACACGCACACAAAACAACAGGCCCACCTCATCCACAAACAGACCAAATGCGACGCCACAGAAGACAAAGACAGTCAGAATCGAGGCCTCATTAGAACTACCATGACCAAGACAACCATCAACACACTCTGCGGCATTCGAGGGCAGAACAAGCACACCCCTTCATCCAGGCGCGACCCGCCACGACGAGCCAAGGGGAAAAAAGGTAAAAGAAAATGTTAGTCTAGATTACATACATACTAACAACAGACTAGCAATTGATTTCTGAATCTACAACGTTCCCAGCATTATTTTGGAAGCGAAGTTTCGGTAGT
>NW_010425750.1:964-1232 GCF_000710305.1 Buceros rhinoceros silvestris | reverse complement strand
CCCTGTAGCAGCATGCTTACAATTCAGACAGTCAGTTCTAAAATGTCCGTTCTTTCCACGTTCACACGATCCCTAGCAAGCTGATGGAACAGTGTAGCCTTTAGAGTATCGGTGTTCATGCGTGTTTGTCCAGTGTGTCTGCATGTTTGTCCACATACTGCAAAAAGAAAGGGGTTCACATTGTCTAGGGGCTGCCAGCTCTGCCGTGCGCTGTCATGTTGATTCACAGATGGAAGATCGTACCGGAGAGAGCAGGATTTTAGCCAAT
>NW_010425750.1:355-906 GCF_000710305.1 Buceros rhinoceros silvestris | reverse complement strand
CGGGAACAGTGTAGCCTTTAGAGTATCATTGTGGAAGTGCGTATCCAGTGCGTCTGCACGTTTGCCCACATACGGAGAAAGCAGAACTTTTGCCAGTATCTTACAACACAGCACAGACGGTTAATTAAATTCAGGTGAAATCCGTTCACGATGTTATTTAGAAGTTTCGTCGCACAGCCGGCTCCGAGAGGTGATGACGTGTTTTATCAGCCGCCAGGCAGGGAAGCCTCCGCCCCCGCTGGATGGCCAAGTGCGGGGGGGGCTGCCGACAGTCCCCGCAGGGGGGGGCCCTCGCGAACTCCACGGAGAAGGGAGTGTCTAGTTACGTCTCTTCCGCCGTGTCTTCCGGGAAGATGGCATCCAAGACGGAGTCTGCCTGCAGTGACGCAGCTCTAAATCGTATGATTCGCTGCTACCCAGGCGTGGGTCAGAAAGACAGAGTCTGTCAGTCTGATAGCACAGATTCAACTTTAGACACTGGTTCATGACTTCTGATGGCAGGGAAGGGTGAGCAGAGCACTCAAAAAGCTTTAAATCACTTAGACAGTCAA
>NW_010425750.1:0-299 GCF_000710305.1 Buceros rhinoceros silvestris | reverse complement strand
TTTCAGTCCGATAGCAGGGATTCAAATTTAGGCACTGATTCATGACTCAGATGGCAGGGAAGGGTGAGCAGAGCACTCAAAAAGCTTTAAATCACTTAGAAAGTAAATATCAGCGGAGCATTTCTCTGCTGCGGGCTGGAATTTTGCTGGCCGCGTCGTTAAGATCTTATCAGGGAAATGTGTCGCAATTTATTGCCCCTGCATGTTTTCGTAAGGGGGCCCTGGTAAAATAGAATAACTAGGCTTCTTTTGCGGCCGCAGAGGGCGTATCACTTTAAGCTGTACCCTCGCGGGGGGGG
>NW_010425749.1:0-245 GCF_000710305.1 Buceros rhinoceros silvestris | reverse complement strand
GGCATGCGGATGGACGAGAGGGATGGCGGGACAGAGAGCGGAGAGCGACCGGCCTGAGACGTGACGATGCTTCTTGAACTTGTACAAAACATTACGACCACGAACAGCGAAAGCCCTGGCCCCGTTTTGCTTGCTTGCACCTCCATCCCCCCCGGCCGGCGCTTGTGCGGAACAGCCCAGCCCGTGAGTTGAGCGACTTCCCTTCTTCCTTCGGACCTTCGCTTCGGTTTCGTGGCTGCTCTTCG
>NW_010425748.1:12170-12396 GCF_000710305.1 Buceros rhinoceros silvestris | reverse complement strand
TACAGCCGCCTACAAACCATCCCGAAAAGGGGGATGGTTTTTCCGTCGCAGCTGGGTAGAAGCTGATTTCTTGTCCCGGTGTGTGGCTCTGACCATGCACTGCGCAGACTATCAGAGCGGGGTTGATAACTGGGGTTTTCCACCCCCCCATGACTGTGATAGGCGAGTTCTCCACGAACGCTGACTCGCAGCCTTCCGTTCACCGACCCACGGGCCGGGGAGATGT
>NW_010425748.1:11630-11998 GCF_000710305.1 Buceros rhinoceros silvestris | reverse complement strand
CGGCTGGCACAGCCCTGTGACCTGCCCTGAGTCACGCTGGGGCCACGGGAGCAGGATCTGGAGCCCACGCCGCACAGCCCGGGTGCAGGATGGCACCGTGTCGCGCTGGCAGGGAAGGTGGGCACTTTGGAGACGTGGTTTTCTGGAAGTGTGTTTTAATTTGAGGAGTCAGAGCCCGGGCGGATGGTGATTTGTGCCTGGCAAGCTGAGGCCTGGGGAAAAGCAGTGCTGGGGCAAAGTGATCCCTTCCACAGGAAGGACCTGGCTCTGGAGGTCAGAAACTTCCAGGTTTGTTGCATCCATTGTTGGTAATGAGCAAAACTCGTTGGCTTGGTGGGTTTGCAATCTTCCCATGGCAGTTTTTACTT
>NW_010425748.1:11136-11434 GCF_000710305.1 Buceros rhinoceros silvestris | reverse complement strand
ACCCTGCTGCTAATTGCTCTGTTCTGGCCGGTGAGCAGCGAAGCTCCATTAACGCTGCTTTGAGAAGCGCTTCTGATCCTCTGATGGAAACACGTAAGGGCAAAACGCTGTTATTTTGCAGCTTGCAAGGGCAGATAAGAGCGGTGAAAACGGAAGAAGTCTTTACCACTGAAGGGTACTGCAGCCCCGCGCTTTTTCCACTCGAGGTCTTAGAAACGAGCTGAGGGCTGCAGCTTTTCATTTAGAAGGGTTCACCCCCCCCCCCGCTCTTTTTTTTTTTTTTTTTTTTTTTTTTCTT
>NW_010425748.1:9892-11051 GCF_000710305.1 Buceros rhinoceros silvestris | reverse complement strand
TCCCCCCCCCCCGTTTTTCTTTTTTTTTTCCCAAAGAAACGTAATCACCACCAAGTATTCTGGAGGGACTTCATCTTTAAACAAATAATGTTTTTCTTGTTGGGTGTGCGCTATTATTTTCCTAATTATTCCTGGATTTCTGCCTGTTCCACCAAGAGTTTTCTCAGATGGCAGAAACCATTTGTCCTTTTTTATTACACTTAGAGCAAAAAGTATCCCTAATAAAAAGACTCTCTACATCCCATAAACTCAAAGGGGACATGTTTTGCCAACAATCACACCTCTTCATTGAGCCATCTTATACGCGACTTTTTTTTCTTCTTTTCTTCCCTGCATTACTACTATTGTTTACTACTCAGCCTCGCTGGCTGGCCGCATTTTGATGTCAGAACGAAAGGCATCGAGTCATTTCTTTAGCACCAGAGCCCTCCCACTCACCTTCAGCACGTTTGTTGAGATCTCAGCAGATGCAGCGGGGGATGAATGGGCAAAGAGATGCACCTACACCTCTCACATCTACTTGTGGGTGGCCTCTAATTAACCTGGCGTCGAGGCTCCACTGCGAGGTGGATGGGCCAGGAAGCCTGGCTGGGAGTCATCTCTTCGAATCGTACCTATTCCATGGAGAGCTTCACTGTGGAGCTGCGGTTGACCCGCACCCTTGCAAGAACTAATTAAAAAAAAAAACCAAAAAACGGAACAAAAAAAAGCGCCCCACACTCATTGGAATGTCAAATATAAACGTCAGCGTTTCAAATGAAATGGTATCTTGGGAGGCTGCTGCACATTTAATCAGCTGGTTGCGCCATCTATATCGTGCGCTCGAAGGCTGCAGTGAGAACCGCGAAAGGCGCTGCTTTAACATCAGCAGAAGTGTTTGCCAAGCTCGGATTATGTCACTGCTTTATGATCTTGCTTTGTAAAGGGAGAATACTCTTGGGGAGGAAGGACTCGGCATGCCGGATCTACAGCGAGAGCAAGGAATGAATGCTGCTTGCAGAGACCGGGGGAGGGGAGGGACCGGGCGCGCTGGGGTAGTTTTGCAGACGGATGCTTTACGGGCGCCTTCTTCGCCCCACAGACTGCTCGTGCTGAAAGCACAAAGCCCAAAATACCCCCGCGAAGCTGTGGCTGCTTTCCGCTGTGCTGCTCTCCCACA
>NW_010425748.1:9314-9655 GCF_000710305.1 Buceros rhinoceros silvestris | reverse complement strand
GCCGGGGCCCACTGGCTTTCCCTTGCCCCTGGGATACAGACACCTGGCCAGGGTGGGGCTTGTCCCAGAGTCAGAACGTGATGCCTTCGCAGAGGTGGCAGCCGTGGAACTGGTCAAAAAAATAAACTTTCCTACACCTCGCACATTAAACCTGGCCTGCTGAAATGCTTCTGCTCCTGGCAGCGGGGACGAGCCGTGGCCGCTCCTGCTGTGCTGCAGGCTGGTGGCAGAGGTAGGAAACTTCCTTCAAAGAGACCACTTCTGTTTGCCCGGCGCCAGCTCAAATGCCAGGCTCGCCTTTGCTGTCCGCTAGAGGAAGCAGAATGAAGCAAAAAGCTTGT
>NW_010425748.1:8920-9153 GCF_000710305.1 Buceros rhinoceros silvestris | reverse complement strand
CACCCATTGAAGAGAGCCCCTGGTGGGACAGGGGACATCGGAGGGGACGAATGGCTGAAGAGAGATGTCTCTTCAGAAGTAGCCCCTGGGGTCTGAGAGCTGTGCTGCCCTTGCTTTCCTGTTGCAGGGACAGCCTTGTGCAGACCCCGCTCCCCGCCCGTGGCTCTCTGCCGGAGCACCCTGCCCAGCCTGGAAACTTGCCACAGCTACTGGGCTAATAAACCGCGGCTGCT
>NW_010425748.1:3721-8579 GCF_000710305.1 Buceros rhinoceros silvestris | reverse complement strand
CCACATGGCGCAGGAAACTGCCCATCTCGAGCTCTGGCGTCCGCACAAACCCTTCCTCTGGGGTTTTGGTCTCTTGCAAGCAGACCAAAGGGTTGGTCTTGCGCTTGGTTCCTCTGAGGGTCTCCTTCGTCGGACCTTGTGCACCAACCCTGGCATTTTGCAGTTCCCCCCAGCTTCGTGCATGGCCTGATGGTCCACCCTCGGCTTTCTGGGCACCGTCGGTGTTTATAGCAGCCTCGGCCGCTCGCTGCAGTGTGGAAAATGGGTGTGGTGGTCGTGCCGACGGGTTTTTGGCAGCATCTCTTGCTTTCTCTTGGCTCAAAGAGTGCCCAGAGCGTAGCACTGTCTGGACAGGGATTTCATTACCCGCCATCCAGCCTGGCAGCGCAACCTTGTCATTGCAATTTGTCACACATATTTGGTATGTGTTTAGTACCTCGCTGAGGGCTCGTTTGCCAGGCGATTCATCTAATTGCTACTTGTCCGCTGCGAAGAGCGGCTTGGTGTTTGGTGAGCCAGCGCACGGTTGTGCCATGGGGCTGTGCCATGCTCTCGGAGGGAGCGCTGGCCCTCCGAAGCAGAGAGGTGTGGACCAGCAGGGTAGGCACTCCCTACGATCAGCCTCCTTTTTCCGCTGGAGGGGGGTTACTTTTGTAGAAAATAACTATTTTTTTTTTTGTCAAAACAGTGATTTTAAAGGATCTTTTTGTTGTTTGGGGATGGAAACCTTCTGCAGAGCCACCAGCTCCTCACTCCTCCCCTCCTTCTTTGCAGTTTTTCCCTCTATTTATTTACTGCAAAGTTTGCTGTATTGCCTGACATTTTTTGGTTATCAAAATATTTTGATTATGTGCAGGGGAGGGGGCGGGTTGATAGCACAGCTGACATCTCGATAGAAAATTGCCTGTAAAATAGTCTCACTAAATTCGGGGCGGGGAAGAGTGAGATACTCCAGCCCGTCCTAGGCAAACCCTTGGCATCGGTGCTGCCGCGACGGGGGCCCGTGCAGAGCCCTGGGCCAGCTCGGACCCGTTTCCTTGGATACTCCCAGAGCTCTTTGGTTTGAGAGCCTGGCTAGAGCGCGACCTCTCCCCGTGGATCCACCAAATCCAGCAACTACAGAAATGCTGCCGTGAGACACAACCTGAAACTGTGGTGGAGGCTTTGATACAACCTGAGAGGGGACAGAGGCAGGATACAAAAAGCAGAGCTGGGAGGGGAGGGAGGGGAGCTGCATGTCAAGGTCGCTCCAAAACGGGCTGAGGCACTTTCTGTTTTGTTGTCTCTAGCTGAGAGGAGAAGTGCTGCTCTTCACAGGGTAACCGTTGGCGGTGGAGGTGTCCCCGGCTTTATCCTTAAACAAATGCCATCAGCAGAAGATGGGCTGACCTGTGAATGAAGAGCCGCTCGCGACTTGAAAGCAACGCTGCTTTCGTTTGGAACGGCATCGAGAAATCACCTGTCGCAGCAGCTCTCGGGCTTCGGGGTGCAAAGCTGTCGTTAGCAGCGTTGGAGATCAATCTTTGTTCAAACAGCATAGCATGGCTTTGTCCGCGGTTGCAATTTTTCCCTGTCTAAACGAGCTCGTCTTACTTCCCCAAGCCAGAAGGTTTAAAACTTAGTTTCTGACTCGTGTTACCAGGTGTGCGATTTGTCACCGACACAGTGCTCTGCCAGCCGCGCAGTGCTGCTGCAGCGGGCTCGCCTGGCAGGGCAAAGCGTCGCGATAGGGGGACGCGTTGTTTAACGCAGAGCTGTAGATTAGACCGGGGCATTTGCAACGCAAATGAGTCCCAACGTCAGACATCCGCCAACGTCCTCGTAATGCTGATACAGTAGGAAAACTGATATTTCCAGCTGAATATTTTTTGTATCGTGCTCCTGGACCATCCCATGGACCTCTGCCATGTGACATGCAGTATTCAAGAGCTGTGTTATACAATTCAAGGCAAATCCCTGAGACCTGTGAGGGGCCGGTGAAATGGTGCGTTAGTGCTTGTCTTTAGATGACTTGGCTCTCCTGGGAAAGACAGTCTGGCTCCTGACTTTTCACCGTATTAATTACACATTAATTCCTAAAGGCCAGCTCCTAGAACCGGAGAAAATAAACCGCAAGCAGTGATGCTGTGTGTCTCTGATAGCTCACGTCCCACAGGCTAGCAGGAGAACAGATTTATCCAGGCCACTGGTCGTCCCATGGACTGCTCCTGGGCAGGTGCTCCCAGGAGATCCAGCCCCTTTTCCAAAGCAAGCAGGGCCACAGCCTGCCCGGCAGCACAGGGAGGGAGCTGGGGAGGCTCCCAAGCAGCCCCTGCCCACATGCTGGCACCATGCTCTCACGGCTGAGTTTTAAGCCTCTCACTGTGACTGTCAGGAGGAGCACCTCGCCCTTTGCTGCCTGTAGGCAGCTCCTTCCCCTGCTGGGTGTGATCGCTGCCCTTCCAACAGGCCTGGAGGTCTCTGGCAGAGGTTTGCTTTCAGAATTAAGGCTGGGCTTGCCAGGGACGGGAGCGAAGATCCAAATGCTGGAGAGAGCCTGGGGGGTCAGTTGCAAGCACTGTGACCGCTGGTGTGTCCTTTGTTTCCCACCTTGGGAAGGAAAGGAAAGATTTCACAAAGGATCACGCAGCACATCTGTGGCCCTCCAGCCCATGATCACTTGCTTTGGTGGCTCTTGGCCTCCCACTTGGGGGAAATTTAACTCAAGGGGCTTTTGGGGGATCCAGCTCCCATGGCAGTCTTCATTGCTTGTGAAAACCCTCATCCTGGTTTTCGTGGGCAGCACTCATTTTCCCCAAGAGGTGTTGCTTTCTAATAAGGCAGCTTTGAGCAGGGCCAACCACGCTGTGCCGACGCACCTGATCGCAGCTGCTTGTGCTGTGTTTTGGGGACGGGTGGAGAGGAAATCCTGGCACCGAGTGTGCAGGTTGACCGCGTGCCAGTTGTCCTGTTGGTAGAGTCTTAGCAGGAAGATGAGCATTGCTGCCGGGGATAAACATTAATTTGGTTTCTAGATGGCCAGGGCTCAATACACCTTCAAAAACGCTTTTTACCCTGAATTACTCAGTACATTGAGTTGGACCTACTGTACAAGAGTGTTTTCCACTCTTAGGAGGAGGATGAAGCAGCGTTGCTCGTACCCTAATGTCAACGGTGGCAGATCTGTGGGAAGACACTTCACTCACATCTTCCCTTCTTCCAGAGCTTTCTATTTCACGGTGCCTCCAGCTTGCAGGGAGGCTTTGGGGCGAATCTGGAATTTAAAGCCACACAGAATCTGACTTTCTGTGCAAAACTTCAGGCTTGCACCAGGAATTAATTCAGCAATGCACATTGCAGAAGCAAAGCAAAACAGCCCTCAGACTGTATTTCTCACGTCGTGCTGGGTGCCAAGAGGAGACGTTGGAGGTGCAGGAAGCAGGCAGCACGGGGAGTGATTGCACTACACACTGCTTTGCAAATGCACTGAAAATAGCACTGCTTGGGACAGAGGACCAGACACTTACCTGCCGCATCTGGCCCAGTTCCAGGGAAATCTAGCAATAGCTTTATGCTTTCCAGCGAAGCTGCGAAGTGTAACGTTTTTCATAGAGAAATAAGCAATGTGTATATATACATGTGCTTAACATCATCGCTGGACACGTGTCTCTTGAAAGCCGCAGTCATGCCTGGGGCTTGCAGTGCCTCAGTGTCTCTGTGCCATGCGTGAGGCTGCAGGTGGCTGGAGCTCTGCGTGACGGGGGAAATGAAGGTCACCTCCTGCCCTGTGCCAGAGCAGGGGGCAGCCAGCAGGGCTTTACGACCCTCAGGCGCCAGCGCCCGCCGCAGTGGCAGTCCCCTGCAGGGATGTGCTGGGAAAGGGGAGAGAGGGGAAGACGTGGGAGAGAGGGAAGCGGCAGCAAAACCAGTCTAACCCAAAAGGCAGAATGCCAAAACGAGACCACCCAGAACATGTTTAATTAGTACTTTCCCTAAACTGATGCTTCCCTCTGCTCTCAGTGCTCATCTTCCATTCATTTTCACCTTCATGAGATGTCAAGTCAAATGGGTGCGATAAGACACTGCTCTGGAGGGAATGGGAGAAGGGCGTGCAGGCACCGAGGGCGCGGGCAGTAACTCCGGGCTGCCCTCAGGGTGGGGTGCAGGATCGGGCCCCAAGTCAGCCCCAAAGCTGGTCCTGCTGGCAATGGGTCTGTTTTCGGACGGTGCCAGTGGAGGGGACAGAACCAGGCGTGTTGGGGTGGAGCAGAAATGCACACGTGTGCCTCAGCCCTGCGTACGGCAGAGTCCCCATCCACGCTGGGGATGCACGGTTTAAAATGCACATACAGTGTCTGAATTCACCCAGCGTGATTTATTTCGGTGGATGCTGAGAACCAGGAGAAAAGATTAGCGTCTTTTAATGGGGGGCGCAGGGAGATCTCTGCTCGGAGAAGGAAAACGCAGCTCTTCGAAAATGAGGCCGTGCTCCCACAGGCTGTGGGATTGCTGCCGCAATGGTTTGCAGAAGGGAAATCTCTGCTTAGAGGCTGGTTTGTCAGCTGGGTGGGTGGTGAGCAAGGGGGGAAGGCGGCAGTCTCGTGGGTCGGCTCTCACTGCTGTGTCCTGGTTGCAGCCTGGGAGGGTGGTGGGAGAGCTGTGACCACACGGCAGGCAGCAGCTTCCAGGGCGGTGGCTGCTGACGCACCTTCCGCGCCTGCATGGCTGGGAACGGTGCAGCCTGGCACCCTGCCCTGGCCAGACCCTGCCCATGGGGGATGCACGGAGCAGCCCGCAGTGTGCAGCTTTGCCGTGCATGCAAGTGTTCCTCACACCCTCCTTCCCGGCCCAGGGCAGGGGTAAATGTGCAGGGGCTGCT
>NW_010425748.1:1788-3576 GCF_000710305.1 Buceros rhinoceros silvestris | reverse complement strand
CGAATTTCACCTGCCATCACTGGGTATGACCTGCGACTGCCGTGCATGGCCAGCTTGTCTATTTTCTTCCCAGGTAGCTTCATACCCTCTGCAAATCAAGTGTCCGCTGGGTGACCGGCTTCTCACCCAGGGTTAGCTCAACCCTGCTCAGCCCTTCCTGGCAAGCCCATCACCTGGGCAGACATGTGCACCACATGGTCCTGAGCATCCCGGCTTCACAGGAGCATGCTGAGGAGGCGGGAGACATGAAAACCCGTGGAGAAGCAGGGACGAGTGACCCACGGGGCGAAGGTGAGGAGGGAAGCAAGGCAATCTCCTTTTTGTTTCCCAGTCTGATATGTGCTCTGGGAGAGGTAGTGATGCGACAGATTATTGGAGCCACTGCCTTTTAGTTTAGTCTTTTGTACTGACTACATCTAATAAAATATTTTAATAAAAATCCCAATGATTTCTGAATCTTGCTTCTGGGAATGGGATCTACATTTCTGTACTCCTTACAGGAAAGAAATCCAACTTGGTTTGAAAGAAAGAGAAACTTCAGCCTCTTGGGGAAAATACCTGACTGTAAAAAGACAGAAGAAAAAGCCCAAACTAGTTTCATGATGTCAGTAAGTGATACCATGAATTGGGAAATCCATGAGTTTCACTGAAACCAGTCACGGTTTCCACTTCCTCCTGCCTCTCATCTGCTTCAAAACACTTCGTTCAGGCTTGGGGCTGGAGGAGTGCAGAGGTAGCTAAATATTTCCACATCTGGTTTGGGGAAGATTTGGAAAAATAATTTCACTGCAGAACTAACAACAGTAATGGAGTTTATTTGTGTCTCAGTGTAGGGCAATATATCGTAGCATTTCCCCTCGAGCGCGTGCGTGCTGGGGCTTCCTGGCCTGGCACTACCGACTCACCTGCTCCTGGGAGAGGAAGGTTCGCTGCCTCCCTTAGAGATAACAGGGCTCTTCTCAAGCACGGAAAAGCTTTTACTGTTTCATTTTATCAGCCTCTTCTGGAGAGGGTTTCACCATCTGAGCCCCAGTTCTACACTTTCACTCACTTCAGCTTTGTGGTTTCATGCACTGAAGGGCTATCAGCTGCCGATGATACCAAGGAAAGTCAACACGGGGGACAGCTACATGTGTTTAACCGTTTATTTGCATCCACAAACATGCTGCCAGAAAGCAGAGGGATCAGTTTTGAAAGGTGAGGGATTTCTCTCTGCAAAATATTTTGCCTAATGAGTTGTGCAAAGGGAAAGGGTTGATGATGAGGCTCCTCCTGGAGAATGCCCTGTGCTGTGGATCACCAGCTGCTCCAGTCCAGCCTGCTGCAGCTCTGCAATGGTCGGTCAGATGCGGAGGTTCACCTCCTCACAGGGAAGGACCAATCTGCAAAATGCAAAAGGTGCTAGTTCCTTTCAACAGCACTGCTTGAGGATCGGGGGTGGGTGCCCACAGGTCGGGGGTAGGTAGCAAGGCAGGGAAGGGCGCCTTAGAGAGACTTTAGGGTATGGGGTGCCAGTTAGGTGGGAATAGCCCCGTGATGTGCAGAAAGCAGCTGTGAGCTCTGCACAAGAAGAAATGTCTGTGGGACATCGCCAGCACTTGCAGCGGGTGCTGGCAGAAGTGCCGGCAGCTCCACCCGAGTGGGCTTCTGCAGGGTGCCCTGGAACGAGGCAGGTGCCCTGGAGCTAGGGAAAAGCAACAGCTCTTGGTGCTGGTCACCTGTGGGGACCAGCCACGTCAGTGGAAGGTATCAGCGACTGCCAGAACGTCTGCACAGGTTTTGGTTTCT
>NW_010425748.1:0-1767 GCF_000710305.1 Buceros rhinoceros silvestris | reverse complement strand
GGGGCCCAGCCACGTCAGTGGAAGGCATCAGCGCCTGCCAGAACTTCTGCACAGGTTTTGTTTTCTCAGGCAGTTGCAGTTTACAAACTTGAGCCAGCGCTCACCTCCTCTCTGCCGCCTCTGCCGTCCCCCCAGGGAGAGTGGTGGGCAGGGAGCCACCGCGCTCAGGAAGAGGCTTTGTTGCACGGCTCAGCCATTGAATTCCGTGACTTTCAGAGAACCCCACACTTACTTTAGAGATTTATTGTTCATCCTGGAAAGCAGCTCTGAAACACAGAGTCTTCATGCTCCAAACACCAGTGTGCACCATCAGATGCTGCTGGGGTGTTCACTGTCCCCAGTGAAGGCTGGACTTGGACCCTGCATGGAGCCACTCAGATTTTGGGGTGGTGGTGACAGAGGCCAGGGTGCAGCGTGTCCAGCGCATCCTCCGTGGTTGGTGATGCACAGTGGGTCGCTGTGGCTTTTGGGATGCAGTGGCAATGCTGGGGAGGAGGCTGTGTGGGAAGGATAAGAGCTTTTTTGTCGTTGTTGTTGTTCAGTTTACATCCTCTTCCTTCTCCCCTGTCTTGAAGCTCCCCATCGTGCTGGGCTGCTCCTGGGGTACAGCGAGGGTTTCGCCTTGCTTGGAATAGGTATTTCACCTCCTTCACTAAGCAGTGGCTCCTCTCCAAGTCCCAGGAACATGAGGAGCACGACCAAACCAGACAGTGAGTGGGGCAGTCAAACATCGCTGCGTGGACAGGGATGGGGACATAGGGCTTTGAGCCAGGAGGGCTGGCTGCGTGGCAGCCTCCTGCACCGGGTCACCCTATGAGATGTCTGGCTGAGACGAGGCAGCCTGAGCCACAACAGGGCTTTTATAGCGCCTTGGAGAAGGTGTCTTGGCAGCTGTCATTTACACTGCTTGGAGCGCAGCTCCCCCACCTCCGTCCCTAGTTGGCAATAACCGCTAGAAAGCAGCCTTGAAACAACAACCGGCTTTCTAATAAAGCTGGCAAGTATTGCCAAGACAGAAAACGCAGGAGAACCGAGTGCAATCATGGAGCACAGCATGCAAACCCGGCCTGACACTGCAATGTCCCAGCCTGATTCAGTGCTTCTGTGCCCCTTCGACAGGACAGTGGCTGGCAGCCACCGAGCTGAGCCACAGCCTTTGCTCTCTGCTAGTGTCCTCCTCCACTGGTGACACTTTAGTGGCCAGCTGAATGTAAGAGCGAGGCAGGTCTCCTCCAGTAGCGGTGGCGTGTTGCACAGTTACACAAATGGCATGAGCTGTGGAGGTGTTGGTGCAAAAAGCTGCACAGTGTGTTTGGAAACAATGGGTTGACAAATGCACAGTGCCCGTGCCTAACTCTTTAATAAAGTGGTGCCTGCAGCGCCCGTCCAGTGTGTGTCATCTTCACCATCGCCATGTGGTACAGCAGCACTCCCAATAGTGTTTTTCAGAGCTGTTGCTTGGGAGGAAGGCTTTTGTTTTCCAAGGATGTGTGGATCTTGTCTGGACCCTGTGGTGCTGCTGGCAGCGCCCCTCTCCCGAGCTGGCACCAGGGACCTCTCCTGGGCTGCAGGCTAGATCTGAGACCTGCTGCGGGTTGTTCCTGACCCTGAGGAGCAGCGGTGGGCCAAGGGCTTGGCGGTGCCAGAGTGGTGCCGGGCCTGTGCTGCAGCGGTGCCGGAGCGGTGCTGGAGTGATGCTGGAGTGGTGCCAGAGTGGTGCCGGAGCGATGCCACAGCGGTGCCTCAGTGGTGCCGGAGCGATGCCGG
>NW_010425747.1:571-824 GCF_000710305.1 Buceros rhinoceros silvestris | reverse complement strand
CACTGGTCCGCCAGCCGCGGAGGGCCAGTTGCCCAGCAGGCCAGGGACACCCGCGTCCCCTCCGTCACCACCTGCGACTCGGGCTGCACCATGATGCGGATCACATCCTGGACTACGGGAGAGGAGAGACCAGCCTGGGCTGGCTGAGACCCTCATCCCGCACCATCTCATCACACCCTGCCCCACCCTGTCCCATCCCACCCTGTCCCAGCCCTGCCCACAACAGCCTGTCCCCTCACCCCACCCTGTCCCA
>NW_010425747.1:0-235 GCF_000710305.1 Buceros rhinoceros silvestris | reverse complement strand
ACCATCCTGTTCCACACGTCCCACTGCCCACCCCCTCAATCCTGTCACGCCACGTCCCTGCCCTCCCCGCCCAGGGCTCTGCTACCCACAGCAGGACCCCCCACAGGAAGGGCTGCTCCTCATCTCCCCCCGCTTTCCTTCTGCTGAGCCGCTGTCCCCAGCACCCCGTGGGCCCCCGCTGTCTGTCCCTACCGGCGTGGCTGAGGACGTGGCAGGCCTGGCTGTGCCCCATCCT
>NW_010425746.1:2713-2924 GCF_000710305.1 Buceros rhinoceros silvestris | reverse complement strand
GGTCCCCGCACCCCGCTGTCAGCGCGGAGCGCGGAGCCCAGCGCTGCCGCCGGGCTGCGCCACCTCCCGCACGAATCGCGGTCCGCCCGTTCTCATCTCCGCAGCTCTTTCAGTGTCCCCGTGTTGGTAGCCGGGAGCTGGGGCAGCTGGAAGAGTCCACCCCAGCAGCGAGGAGCTGGGGAGGGACCCCAACCAGGAGAGGGGAGACAGA
>NW_010425746.1:0-2632 GCF_000710305.1 Buceros rhinoceros silvestris | reverse complement strand
AACCAGGAGAGAGGCGCCAGTCCCTGCCAGACCCAGCGCCAGCCATCCCCGTCTGCCCAGGGAGGCCAGTCCGGAGGAGAGCAACCAGGTCTCCTTGGCACTACGACCTGCCTGGGTGCTGATGAACCAGGGCTCGCTGCAGCTCATGTCCTAAGTCGCAGCCGGCCAGAGCATCCACAGCTCTGATCCCCAGGGTGCTGGGCTCAGTCTGGCAGTTCCAGCGGTGCTGTCACCCCGAGCAGAGCAGCCAGCTGTGAAACCCGGGACACGGGTGGTGAAGAGGCGTAACTGTTCCCCCAGAGCTCTCCTGGCAGGCAGATCCTGTGCACTGAGCACCCCAAGATCAGGCCCTCTTTACTTTATCTCGCGGTCCATTGCCCCAGCAGGTATGAGACGTGTCCATACAGCCACCACAGCCCCCACCCTACAGCCCCTCATGCTCACAAAAGCACCAAGTAATGGTCAAGGGATACCAAAGGCAGTTTTGGGGAGCGCCTCTGGCTGGGAAAGGGGCAGGAGGTTCTCACAGACCGTGTTCTGAGGTGTCCCAGGCACACAGCCTCACCCCAGCCATGGAGTTGCTCTTTACCACATTCGCTGCACCAGGACTTGCTTTCTCCAGATTTGGTCCTTGGGCATGAAGAATGAGCAGCTGCTGAACACTCTTTGACTTCACCTATGCATCAAAGCCCTAAAAATATCCCTTTCCTGTCTACAAACCCCCTTTTGGGGGCTTAGGCCAGCCCTGGCCATCGCGCTCAGCTGAGCTAGGGTCAGCTACACCCGTGCAGGCTCAGCTAACTTCACCACCCCTGAAGTCAGCTCTTCCTCTTTTGATCTTGGTGCCTGGCTGAAGCCTGGAGGTTCAGCCTCTTCAGCCGCTGCCCCACACATCCTCTCCCTGGTGCTTTCTCCTAATGGACAAAGAGCAGAATGACATCCCCCACCTGTGCCCCACGGGTGCCACTGCTGTGCTGGGTGCTGGGGACAATGCTGGTGGCTGTTTCCCTCCCCTCAAACTGTCACTCTTCAAAAGAAAAATCCCTGTAGGTTTGTTTGACACCCTTGAGGAAAACCCCTCGTCTGAGCAGCATCCAGCCCAGGAGCGGCCAGCCCCGGGCGGGCAGGACTCACTCCCCGGTGCAGGGAAAGTCCTTTTTCTTCTATTTATTTATATCCATCTCGCTGTAAACTCACCCGCCGGTGAACCTGCTGTTCATACTAACAAACACGTCTTTGGGCTGCGCAGAAGTCGCTGGCCGGGCAGACATATGGAGTGGGGGGATCTCCCCCAGCTCTTCCATAAATCCTCGGCTCGCAGCAGGTTTGTTTACAAGGCAGCTTGTAAGTGGAGCCCTTCTGGCAAAGCAGCTCCTGGTCGAGGAGAGGCCAAAACCAGCGACCCAAGAGGGCCTGCACCAATAACCCACCAGGCACGACAGTCTCTGAGGAAATTTTTTTAATATCCCATCAAGACTCTCTGGCTGGGAGAGGTCTGTTCATAGCAAGGTTGGACAAGGCAGAGCTACAGTTCAGAGGGTCTGTTGGGAGCAGGAAGGACATACAGTGACACTTCTGAGGTGGAGGTGAGTGCTTCTGTACTAACGGGCTGGATTGTGTTGTCATCATTAGGGTTCAGAGTTAACAGTCCGCCCCAGGCAGTGGGTTCCTTCTCTGAGCTTACTCCCATCTGCTGTCCACGCTGCCACTGCTGACAGGGGACATTTGAGTTCTCACTGGCAAGTCTTCAACTGGAAGGTCTTCTCGACAGTTTTGCCACAAGCACCCTGCAGCGACACCGGGGATGGGGTCCAGTGCTGGTGACCAGGACAGGGTGAGGGGAGGAGATCTGCAGGGTGGTAGATCCATTTCGCAGGGGCTTTCAGAGCACACCCACATGCCGGCTGTGCGGCAGCGCAGGCACAGGATACACCGTGGGCCAGAGGAAGAATCTGCTCCCCACCAGCTCCACACGTGGTGGGTTTCTTCCAGCAGCGCCGCGAGATGACAGCAACCATGAGAGGGGTGCTCAGCTCCATCTTCTGGGCGATGTGGCCCAGAGCAATGAGAGGGTTGATGGCACAGGGCCATCAATGGGTGACACAGAAGAGGTGTGGCCGTGCTCTCCACAGACAGCTTGGGTTGCTTCTGCTGAGAACGACTGAGCAGCTGGCATGGGTGAGTGGGGCCATTTTCTGCCCATGTCACCATGCCCTTCACCAAAATCTTCCACGGGTCATGGCAGGGTGGCAGGGTCATGGCTGTACACCATGCCTGCTCACAGGTGCTCCAGGTTTGCTCAGGATGGGGAGACCAGGGGTGTTCGGCAGTGTTGCCAGGGGGAAGTGGGATGCAGAGGCTGGATCTGGCAGCACCCTGGATCCAGGCAGGTGCTGGGGATGTGACTGGGGTGTCTGGCACGGCACGTGCCTCGCTGGGATCCCATCCAGCTTCAGCCTCCCGGGCCCATGCAGGCTGTGTATCAGACAGTTTACTTTAGCCATGGAGGCGGGGAGGCGGAGGGCAGAGGCTGGAGGATCAGGGGCGGAGGCAGCGTGGGCGGGAGGGGGGGCCGGCAGCCCGTGCCTCCAGTGTGTGTGACACGCGTTTGGTGTCACCCGAGTGGGAGAGC
>NW_010425745.1:1049-1317 GCF_000710305.1 Buceros rhinoceros silvestris | reverse complement strand
CTCCCTGATGTTCATGTGTTTTCCGTTAATGCCACAAATTAAGGGAATGGGGCGCGGTTAGCCAATGAATCCAGCTGAACTTGGCAGGAGGAGGGAGCATCCGCGCCAAGATTGATCCTGCTCATCCCTGGCTGTGCCCATGTCTCTGGGGCTGGTCCTCACCCCAGCTCTGCCCCGTGCCTCTCACCCACCCTTTTGCTCAGGCCCCAAAGCCCATCCTGAGATCCCTTCCCTTGGCTGCAGCTCCATCCAGAAGAGGTGGTCACTC
>NW_010425745.1:547-792 GCF_000710305.1 Buceros rhinoceros silvestris | reverse complement strand
GGCGGCGAGTCCCAGACATGGCATTTGTGTCCTCTAGGGGAACCAGGGCAGCCTTTGGGCAGCGCCTGGAGCTCCAGGAGTCTGGTTTCATGCTCCCTTTGTTCCCAGCCCCATCCCAATCCTCCCCACTCGCCCACCAGCCTCCTCGGCATGTGGAGGGGATGATGCCGGGCAGTGGAGCAGGCAGTGAGGCCAGCAGCCCCCCGCAACCCAGCCACCAGCTCAGGGCCACGCCAGGCACAGCA
>NW_010425745.1:0-224 GCF_000710305.1 Buceros rhinoceros silvestris | reverse complement strand
CGTGAGGGCGGTGGGGACAGGTCTCAGACCCTGGCAGAGGTTCTGCAGGATTGCTGCCTGCCCGCCCGCGGCTTCCCCAGCGGCCAGCGCCCGGGATGGGGAGAGTTAATTGTATGTGTCTCGCCAGGACCAAGTGTTTGGCTTAACTGGGCGACAGGTGCCTCGGTGGGGGGTGACACATGAGAGAGGAGCCCAGCGTGCCTGCCTGGCTTTGTGGGAGCTCG
>NW_010425744.1:27947-30516 GCF_000710305.1 Buceros rhinoceros silvestris | reverse complement strand
AACGGCCTCCCAGGAGCGGGAAGCTGCTGCGTTTCCTTAGTAACACCTTCCTGTCATGTTCCAAACTGACACCCAGAGGGGCTGAAGTTCGTGTTTTTGAAAAACGTGTTTGCTGGCTTAACTGGTGGTTGAACGTGGTGTGGTTCTGGTTCTCCAGTAGGCAATGTCGATGATGTGTTTGACCGTAAGACTGGATTCTCTGTGTGTCTTTTCTGTCTTGCTCGCCACTGCTCCATCATTTAAAACGCCCTGGGTAGGTAACACTGGTGTGACGCTGTGGGTTTACACTGGTGTGACGCTGTGGGTTTACACTGGTGTGACGCTGTGGTTTACACTGGTGTGGTGCTGTTCTCTGTCTCGAATCTCCTTTCTCCTACTGTCAGTGTCAAGATTGCAGATAGTTCTGTGGACGGATCTGTTGTGACCATTGCTGTGTTATAATCTGGGGCATGAACTAGCCCCATTTACTGGGACTGGGTGCTCGTTCATTGGTACACGCAGCGTGTTCCGCCTGTATGCCTAGGGCTGCATGATCTTTCACTACCTACCAGGGCAGTGTACCTGTGCAGGAACTACCTTTCAGTGAGAAAGGCTTGACTTTAGCTTTGTTTATTCATCCTTGGCAGAGTACATGGAATATAGGAATATACCACTTTTCTTTCTAAGGATATTCTGTATGAGTAATGATAAATATCAAAGTCGTAGCCATTTTATAAAGAAGTTTTTGCAGCCTTTGTACCTTAAGGAGAATCACACGTAGCTAGGTGTCTGTTTGGTAGGGAGCACCTGGTATTGCATCCTTGTGGAGAAAGCTCTTCCTCCTTAAGAGAGAAGTATTTTATTAAGTAAGTGTAATTTGTGAAACCCTTTGATGGAAAAAAATATAAGATTTGCATTCAATATTCCACGCTTCTTCGTATTCTTTTTTATAAACAGTGGATTTCGCACAGCATGGGTCAGGAGATGTAGACAGCTCCCGTGGTGGCAGTCTTCTAAATGTCCAGGTACTTGTGGTGGTTTGTTATGGAAACTGGAGATGCTTCAAGTAAACCCAGGATCCCTCCTAAAGTATCCTTTTCTTGGCTTTTAAATAGTCAGGTCTTTGTCCAGTTGAGTCTTGAAAATCCACAATGGCAAAAATTTCACTGCCTCTCTGGACAACCCAGTCCAAGGCGTGACTATTTTTGCAGGGAATTTTCTTTTTTCTCGTATCCACTTGGTACTTTTCCTGTTGCAATTTATGCCTAGTGTTACTTGCTCTCCCACTGTGCACCTCAGCAAAGGGCTCAGCTGTCTTCTCAGTATCTTTCCTTAGGCACCAGCAGGCTGCTTTTAGGTCTTCCTCTTGTCTCTAGGGTAAACAAGCCCAGTTCCTTCGGCCGTTTCTCCTGAGTCATTTGTCCCATCCCGGTTCCCCTCGGCTGGATCTACTTAAGTTTATCTTACTTCTTTCTTGAACTGAGGGGTCCAAAACTGGATATGTATTCCAGATGTGATCTAGTGAGTGCTGTGTAAAGTGGAGTAGTCACATTCTTGACCAACTGACTGAGCTTCTCTTGATGCCGCCCACCATGGTGGTGGCTGTTGGACTATTGTACTTGGTCTCCTTTGTGTCCTTTTTGGGTGTGCATGGAAGTGCTTCATGAATGTCTTGCAGGATGCTCTTGAAGAATGCTGTTACTTTTTTCCTTTCAGCTTGCCCTCTAGCAGTTAAATAATTGGCTGTACAAAGTATTTAGTTTTATTGCCTCCAGGGACTGAGGTCAAACCTTTTTGTATCAATTCTCTGTGGAAGTTACAATAAATTGTTTTAGACTGGTATTTTTTGTAGATGTATTTTTTAACGGTCATCAGACAGTCTTTCAGATGTCTCGCTTCAGGCTTGGATTTAAGTTTGCCTTGCCCAGAAGCAGCAACCCAGATACAGTATTATTTACCAGACATAAAGATACAGTTTGTGAATACGTGAGAGTGAGGGAAAGCATGGTGTTATGAGACACAGGTCTCACAAGAAACCTTCGAAGAGCGGAAGAGGCAGAGGATATATGGAGGGATTTCTTTTACCCTGCAGCTACCGGCTGGTTTGTTATGTTATTGCTGATAGCTCTTCTTAATAAACACACTCCCTTTCTTAAAGGAGTGGTAGATAAGTGCTGGATTTCCAATGCCACGGTACCACAAAGGCACTCTTTACATCTCCAATGCAAGCTTACTTTCAAGGTTTATAGACCACATAGGCCTGATTTGTGCCGAAGCAGTTCTCCATAATTAGCTGTAACTGTTGTGTGATATAGCCATCACATGCTTGGCATTGAATGCTTTGTTTCAAGCTGCTAGAAAAAAGGTCACAGATATGCTTTGAAAACAATGGGGAAGCTTCTCAACTTGCAAAGATTGTGATGTTTCAGTCGGTAAGGTCTTACATCTCGTTGTAAGTAGAGATGTGGAAAATTACAAGTCTTGTTTAGTTGTTTATATGCCTTAAATACAGGCGAAGAAAAATTAAACTAGCAAAATTAGAAAGAATTACGAGTTCACAGCAGTTGTCTTAGGAAACGTGAAGATTTTA
>NW_010425744.1:0-27852 GCF_000710305.1 Buceros rhinoceros silvestris | reverse complement strand
AGTACGAGCTCACCGCAGTTGTCTTAGGAACCGTGAAGATTTTTCCTCTTCCTTTAGATTCTATCAGCCTTCCTGCTACTTTTTCCTGTCGTCTCTTTTTTGCTCAATTTACTATTATTGTTGCTGGTAATATGAATATGTAACCATGGTAACTGCAATAGTTTTACATTCCGTCTAATAGAATATACTTGTTCAAACTGTTCAGCACATCAGATAATGTAATGCCAGTCCTCGGAGCTGAGTTTACCTTTAGCAACCAGGGTGTGCACACAGGGATTACAACTCTGGCTAGTAGAAGGAGAGAGCGTGGCTGGTGATCTGAAAATACAGCTTGTGAGAATTTTGACTGCTGTTTGAAAATTGACATACTGTTTGACAAACAAATTCTGTCTTGTGCACGCAATTTAAAATCAGAAGAGACACTACTTCTGTGGTGGCTACAAGTGAGCTTTCTGTAACCAAGATTTTAAGTCCTTATTGCAGTGAGATAATACGTGACTTGTGACTGCTTTGATCACCTTTTCTATGTCAAGCTATGATTTGGTAAAAATCTCATCATCCAGAGCTAGTTTTCTATATGTGCCATGTAGAACACGCTAGTTTTAAACAACTGTTGTGGTTTTAATTCGGGTGTTAGTATGCAATAATATTAACACTTTTGGCCTGTGGGAGAGAAATGTACTTTTTCTCTTCCTTCTGGGTTTATGTCAACATTACAGGTGCTACAGACATTTGTAGTCCCACCAGCAGAGCTAAAGATTTAGAAGTTGATTCAGTCCCTATTGGAATCAATTCCAAGTGAAGCCAAATCAGTTCTTAAATTGAGAGACAGAGTTATCCCGTTCGCTACAGCGCATCTATGCAGTCCGGAATTGACTTCCTTTATCGAGAACTCTGGACGCTGTGCTGATGTGATTCACTTTGCTCCCAACTTGCTCTTTAAGCAGTATGTAATTGCAGAAGTCATACTGCAGGTTCCTTCATGCAAAACTCTGCACTTGCTAGTTGTTTGTGGCCACCTGAACACTTCAGGAATTTTTCTCTTTCCTGTCACAGTCTTGTATGATTGCTCAACGTAATATTTCTAGTCTGATTTCAAGTTATTCCATTATTTTCAGTCTTGGAATTCATATTATAAACCAGTTTACTTTTCACCTAAAATAAAATACGAATTCTTTCTTTCACCATCTTTCATCCTTCTTGGGGCAACCGTTTAAACCACTGTACATAATTATGCACGTGGTCTTTTCGAGGAGTAAATAAAGCGGTCAGGATGGGAGTTCATAGGTTATTTTTTTGCTGGTCCTTCACACTGTTGAGATCAATAGGATGAGCATCTATATAGCAAAACATATTGGGAGTATTCTATTCTGTTTATTATTCATTCAGTCATCTGTGATTGGAGAATAAGCATTGACTGTAATTGTTTAAGCAAAAAGAAAGAAAAATAATAGTGGCCATGTATAAATCTGTCAAAATGTATTTCTATTTTTTGAACAAATATTTCAATCAGCTGCATTCATAGAGATGTTTTTATGTCCAAGACATACTACAAAAGACTTTAATAGTGGGGATTTTTGCAGACATGTGTTGTGTTGTTTATGATCTGTCAAGCCAGTGTTCGCAGTGTTCTTACTGCCATGTCTGTTTTCAGTAATACGATAAAACCCAGTGGAACCAGGATATTTCCTCATTGACTTGGGTGGGAATTTGCTGGCCTCTTAGCAGGTCGCTTTACATATGCAGTTCTTGGTACAAAGGACTATCACTTGGTAGTGATTGATACGGCTTTAATTTGGAGAATGTTTACTCACCTGAGTCATCCAAGTAAAAATTCTCTGGCTCAGACCATCGTTATTGCAGTACTTGAGCATAGTTGCGTAGAGCTCTGCAGGATCTTTTTACCACACTGATGATAGTACAGTATATTGTGAAAGTAATTGTAATGTGTAATATATAATTACATGTAATGTATAATTATTTCATAATAGAGAATTGTAGGAAGTATTGCAAAGGTAATTAAAATGTTGTTCACTTTTATATTTTAAAATTCCCCGTTACCACCTTTCTTTGACTTATAAACTAAGAAAACTTAATTGTTCTCTAACATAGTATTAAAACGTAGTCTTACTTTAATCTTCATTTTGTTTTGTTTCCAGGTGGAGGCGTAGCTGTTGGCACCCTTCTTCTTATTGGTTAGTATAGAATATATCGATACTTAAAGCCATATTCTGATGTGTTTTGCTCATTTTAGAAAGTTGTCCTGCAGACAGTGTGCAATTAAGTGGTGGAGTACTGCACCACAGGGTGTTGTGGATGTAAAATAAATCAGTCTCAGTGGGAAACTGGGCAGCTCGATGGGAGAGAAAGGCTTTGGCGTTCCTAGGTGAGGGGATACCAAGTTGGCCAAGGAAGTTCTTGAGCTACAAATGGTGGGAGGCTGAGCGAGTGCTTGGTTGAAGCATTTCTTGTTCTGTTCTTCTTTCCTCTTCCTAAGTGTCTGCTTTTGGCTACTGTTGAGTGCAGGGTTAGCTAGCCATTTGACCTGACCTTAACGGCAGTAGATGAAGCGAGTACAGAGGCAGTGCTTTGTGTTCTAATGAAAGAGATGACAAGACTCAATGATTTGCAAATGATAGGATTTTTACCTGCATTTTTTTCCCTTTTTCTGAGTGGATAGCCTGCAGTGGTGGGTTTTAATTTACTTATACCCTATGTTGGTTCTTTATTTGTGATCTGATATTAAAATTAGCTTCACAGAAACTCGAAGGAGAATCTCTGCTTTAGGTTTGAAAGCTAAGGGTTTTTTTTTTTCAAACAAGATGTACCATATATTATTTTGAAACTTGCAAGTATATACAAAAAATCTTAAAGTGAGAACTATATTCATTCATGACTCATTAGTCTAAAAATTTTTAGACTAATTTTTGAAGTTGGTGCAGGTAGCATTGTGACTGCATTGTTAGAATATTCTGTCAGTATACAGAGATGAGTATATGAGATTAGTCTAGGCAAGCTTAATATTACACAGGATCGAAGCTGTCAGTGATAAACCTCCTAGGAAGATCTTTCTGCATTGTACTCCAAGTGTTATAAAAAGGTTAAATTCTTCCCCCTTCTTCAACATTCTCTAAGGCAAGAATAAATTGCATTACTTTTAGCTTAGCTCCCTTTGCAGATTAAATGCTCATCTTCATTATTTGACACATTATCTTGGTTAATTTAACCAAATAATAGTAGATTCTGGGTATTAAAATATTTATTTTAACTATTGTGTTCTGAAGATGTAGTAATGGCACAGATTACTTGATAAGACTGTAAAATATTGTTTGAAATATAAGTGCACATTTTTTAAACTTAGTTCCTAATAAAGACATGGTTTTTGGTTGAACATAATTCTATAATATATTCTTTTGACAGTTTTTTATTTATGTGAGAATTAGAGAATTGAGGCACATGGTAGTCTCATGCAAGATCCTAGCTGCTCGAGGAACTGGAAACTTCTTGGGTCTTGGTCATACAGCAGAAATGGTTTGGATTTTAACTAAGAAGTAGTAAAGAAGCTGCTGACTTTTAATAAGAAGTAGTAAACCAAGCATTCTGACTCTGCATGCAATTAAATTTGAACACTATCAAAACAGTTTGTTCAATATGAATGTGAGACCCCTTGTTTGTCGGTTCATCTTACACTGCACCAGAAGACCAGATTTCTAGAAGAATTTCCGCTTTCAAAAGAAACAAATAGTAGAGCTGTCAATGAAGCACAGTTGTTTACACGCTCCCCTCTTCGATGTACTTCAACCCTTCTATGTCTGTTTTGCCAGCCTCAGGAAGAGTTTCCAGGAGGATATTTTTGTTTTTTAGATATAAGCTTCGTTTACATAACACATTCTGCATAGTGAGTTCCAGCACACACAGATAGGTCTGTCCTGGGTACCCTGTAAGAACCTAGGCTTACATACCTTTGAGATGCTCTAGGTTTGGCAAGGTCATTGATGGCTAAATCTTTTAAAGATTATCAGAGGGAGAGTTTTTGTTGGTAGCTGAGGTCAATTATTAAAAGTTAAAGTTGTCTGGTTGAAAGCAGGTCTATACTTGTACATTTAAAGCCTTGAAGCAGTTTCAGCTACTTCAATTAGCTACTATTATTTTTGTTATACAATTTAACCTGACTGGTAAGAGCTCTCTTCATTTGTCAGTATAGTTGAATTTATCATCTTTTTAAAACTGAAAATGATAATCTCCAGAGAGGTACAAAACAGTGATTTGCTAAATATATTTCTACAAAATACAAGTTACCAGAATTCACCTTCCTGAAGTATGGCCAAATGCCAGATATTGTAACTTACATGTCTGACAACTCTGTTTTGGCATGTGCTAATTAAATGTAAGAGACACAAAGAATATCCCCTCGAGCTTACGAAGTGTGGACATTAGTAAAGTACCTTTTAAATGGAATTTCAGATAATTAAAATAATCGCATCTTATAACCCACAGCAATTCAGAGGAAGATTTCATAGCTGCAGAAAGACACACCTTAGGTCACAGTACCATACTGTAGAACTGTCTGGTGAAAAATGATCAATACTGATAGGCTATGACAGGCTTTTGGCAGCTTTAGGGCAACCTGTCTAGACTTTGAACAGGGGAAAAAAAAATAAGCTATCTGTACATTACATTGTCACAGTCATTTTTTCCTCCTCCAGCTCTCATTTTAAGCCATTATACTACAAATTATCTCTGGAGTTTTTCAAAGACCTTCATGCCATTTAATATACTGATGTTTAAAAGTCAGCTAATATAAATCTGATCTATACATATTTTTTGCCTTATGGTGGATTTTGCTGCTGACTTTTTCTTCCTCTTCAAGTTACAGTGTTCGCTCTCCATCCTTCCATTTTGTATCTAATTCTGTGACCCACTGGTTTCTTTGAGCAGTAGCTGCAGATAGTCCATGCTCAAAGGTGATGAGAATGTCTTCTATGTGTTCAAGCAGCCTATTCGCTATAGGGAAAAAAGAGACATAAATAGGAATTGGTCTTTATTGTTAGTTTTTAACAAGGTTATATGTTGGAATTCATTGCACTGACACTGACAACACTTCTTTTTCTTCATGACTGTTTCAGCCATGAAAGTGTGCTATTGTGGAAAGAGTCCGATAGATAGTGATCATGATAAACTATTTTGTTTATGTCCTTATCTGTCAGATCAGAAGAGGTTTTGTCCTGGAGAAAATATGCATAACTCTTCTCCTTGTATAGTTTTACACTTCACTAATTACTTACCTGCCACTTAGCTCTAGAACGTTCTTCGTTTAGAAAGAACAAGTAAAAGCTGTGGGTTGTTGTGTGGCTTGCGGTGATTGGACCCAGAAAAGAGTCTGCAGCTGTCAGAGTCTTGTTTAGGTGCCTTATTAGCTAGAAGTAAAGTTCACGTTGAAGGCTGCTGGCAGGATGGTGCTTTAGTGTGGAGGCTAAGAATGAAGATTTGGGCCAGGCTTGTCTTAAGTATTTGGCTGACTAAAATATACTTCAGTGTTAGTTCCTAGGCGTACAGAGTGCAGGCAGGTCTTTTGGATGTTGGCGTAGTCTGGAAAAATGAAGATAACAGTTAAGAATTTATCCTAGCAATCAAAACAGTAAGTCCAAGCCTTATCAGAGTTGTATTTCATTCAATTTATCTATAAAAGGATCAGTGAGCTGCTGAGGTACCTGTGCTAGATGATTTGGTTTTTTATTTACAAGAAGGAAGCTGTACTCCTATGGTTTTGAATAGTAACCTACCTATTGAAGCCAGGGTACAATGGATGCTATCAGAAAAGCCCCATTTGGGTGCACTTTAGATCTTTTGAATATCACAAAAGTTTAGTGACCTAGAAATGAATCAATAAAAAGCCATCTTCTATCTGACAAATTGAAGAACTGAGGGATTCTTACAGATGCATTGACTTTAACAATTCAAGATACACTGTTTGTAAAGGCTTTCTGAGACACGTCTAATCCTTAGAGTACTCTGGCAGACTGTGAGGTGTTTTATATTTAGATCTCCCTGTAATAGTTCATTTCCTACTTGTATTGTAAGTTTACTGTTATGAAAATCAGTGTAAGGTGACTAGAGGAAAGGCTAAAGCTAAAAGTATGTGTCCTTATGCTGAATGTAAATGTTTTGAATTTGCTACATCGAAAATTCCTTACTGTTTTGAAAGATACGTTTTGGAAGGCTATGGCAGTGTAAGAACCACTCTAGTCCTCTCATATTACAAATTATCACTCTGCAAAATTAATTATGAACTTGGATATTTTAATCTGTAGATAAAAATTGAGAAAGAATTTTGATTCACTGAGGATGATGCAAATGTTACAGCTGAGGAATCTTCCAGAGCACCTGACTAATGTTCCTTTGTCTCTTCAGTTCAGAGGGAGAGAGTCTAAGGAAAGTGTCTCCCTCCACTGACATCTGCTGCAGTGCTGTGATTGTGGGAGGCTTGGTGGCTTCTTTCAGGTAGCGAGGACAATTTAAAAAAAAAGAAATTAATAAGTAGGTATCATGCTGTCACCTTGGTTTCTAGAGAGCTTTGGCTCTTAAATTGAGAGGTTCATAAATGGAGATTAGCATGTGCAAGTCCATATGCTGTGAATAATGTATTGCCAGTTTAACTGCAGTAAACAACCAAGGCATGACTAACCAGAGAGCCAATGTTTGGGGAGACGGAGCTATGCGTGTTCCTGGACTCCAGTTATAAGGGAGAATGACTTTGCATGTGGCTTTTATTTTCCTCTTGTTGAAGCAGTTTAAGATCTAAGCAGACTCCAAAGACTGGGTTTACAAAATAAGACTGTAATACTCCTTCAAAGCTTCAGGTAGTGTCAGTTCTGGTTTTTGCTTCTGCAGCTGTAGTGCTTCAGTTTTAGCTGCGCTGAGTCTCGTCTCCATCCTAGTCTCATATGTGGCTCTACGCCCTTAGTCACAGCACAATGAATGGAGCTGAGCTACTAGGAAAACACTTCAGTAACACTATTTATGGCTTTTTAAGCATGCGAGAATAAACTATATAAAATATTCAATTAAGAGCTCCAAACTTTCAAGGAAACTGCTGTTTGCAATTTTGTAAGTTTTGGGAAGTCAGTCTTGCTGAAATGTTGCGAAGGCCCCCAGCGCTGTCACCAATAAGCTGTGTCAGTCCTGTGCTTTTCACAAAACTGACCTGTCCATGTTTTTCACTAGACTATTTTTAAAAAGGTAAATGTGTTATTGAAGTACGTTAGAAGGCTAGCATGACGTATGAGGTAGGTTAACAGTATCAAAGGTAAATTATATTAATCCGATCCGAGTTCTTAACACCCTCAGACTCTACAACAACTGGGTATATCAAAGGCTGGTGCTAGCAGCCATAGTGCTGTCATTGTTGTGTTCCCTTTGGCGTAGTCAGATGTCCAGTTTTATGTGATTTCCTGTCTTAGCAACTGTGTTATGAAACAGTTTTCGCTATCCTGGAATGTTGCTTTAGAATTACTTCTTGTTCGTTTCTTGAGTTTAATGAAAGGGAGACTTTTAAGTATTTCCCCATAACAACAAGATAGGTCATCTTGATTCGATATCTTTAGGGATCATTATAGTGTTTTCCTCCTTTAGTATTTTTTACAAGTTTGATATGAGTGACAACTTTCTTATTTTCAGCCTTTGTCACTGTTTTTTCTGGGTTTTTTTAAATATTTTCACGTGTGATTTATAATAGGGAGAAAATTGTTTCCAAGTCACACAAAGAATTAATTAAGAGTCTTGTTGGTTCTTTATAAAGAAAATCTATGTCTCTGTGTTTTCCTGCCACAATATCTCTCTGTATTATCTTCCAGCAGCCAGAGTAACAGACATAAAAGTGAAACCTTACATTGTTGCATTTACTTTTCTCCCAAACAAGATACTTCACTTATCTTTCTAAATAAATGTCAGATAAATGTTGTTCCAAAGGGCATGATCTAAAATTTTACTGGCCAATTAATTGGGTAGTTATATTGTTAGGAATTTTTTTTCACTAGCATTACATTACTATTGTTTGTATTTCCTAAAAATAAAGAAAACCAAAGATGGTTCAAATTTCCATTGTTATTTATTCATTCACTTCCGCCATAGTTTTGAGTTCTGATAAGTTTTAATTGTATGAAGCTCGTTAATACTTTCATATTCTGGTAATTTCTCATACCTGCAACAAAGAAGCTGAAGGAAATATTTGCCTTTCTGAAGTCAGGGGGAGTTTGTGTTTTTATTTCAGTAGGCTAGTATTCACAATGTCTGTTAACAAGTACTGTCTCTCCTTTTAAACTGTAAGTTCTTGTGTCTTTTGAATGTGCTCGTAGTTTTGCTCTGGTTGGCTTTCCAAAAGAGCATTGCAGATTATCTATTTTGTCAATATATCCATTTGTTTTGCCTGTTTCTATAGTCCTCACAGGTTTGAAAGAAATGCAGGTGTAAGAATGTATCTAAGAAATTATATCTTTGTATAGCCTTAGCATGCCAAATAGGATTAAATTTTGAAAACCATCGACTAACAGGTGCCGTAAGCAAGTGGGTTAGTATTTTAAGCTTCAGGAACATAAATACTAACATTTACAATTCTTGTAAATGAACAAACCGCCTTGCCATTAAACCGTGATTCTGATAATTTGAGTTGATACTTAGGGGAAGCCTTGTTGGGAAGATAGCACTACTGCTGTATCCCATCCGTATCCTAGAATGAAATACATGATTGATAACTGTTTCTCTGGCTTGAAAAATTAGGAGTGCAGTATTATCAAGCAATATTTTTAAAGCTCTGGAATCATATTTTATCTATTATTTCTGTTGTACATTTTATAGTCCAGGAGGCAGACAAAAAGAGGGCTTTTATGGTGTTGTGACAATACAGGTGGGTGATTTATCTAACAAAAAAGAAATCATTCCAACCATATTTGTTTTCGCAGAGGAGGATAAATACGGCCTTTACTCCAATTTGTTGTTCAAGTATTTTCTCGCAGAGGGAGTTGTCTGTGGACATGACTTGTTTGTTGCTTCTGCTAAAGTGCATCCTGACAACATTTTAAAGGTAAAGATTCACAGCTTTTGATAAGCAATTGATTAATTTAAATACATTTTTAAAGTGTATATATTGTGCAGCAAGAAGTTTATTAATCTTGGTGATTCGTAAGAATGCGTCGGAAAGTGCAGGAGTATTTACACTAGAATGAAATTTAGCTTGCTAGCCCCCATCTACGGACAATGGACTATGATCCTCCCAAGGCCGAGTCCGGTTAGGAGCCTGCTTGTTCTTTATTTTGATTATGGATGAAAACCTGACAGACTACTGGCTTCGTTGAATGGTTTGAGAGAACCCAACTGTTTACTGTTTCCACCTGCATAACAGGAAGAGTAGTTAAGCCACTTGCAATGTATTGTGGTGGAAGCAGCGTACAATTTGTGTAGATATTTATTGTAGTTTCCTATAGAAAAGAAATACACCATTTAACATCTTTACAACTTCCTTTACACGTACATTTCATTCTGACTGACTTATTTCTACAAGGCAATGTGGTCAGCTTTGGATCAGGTCATATAGAAAGATTATTTTCAGACTTCAGTGAGCTCCTAATCACACACTGATAGTTTCCTTTATAAGGAAATTATATAAGGGAAAAAGCCTAGCCAACACTGCAAAAAAGTGCTGAAGTGTGAGGATAATCTTACAAAATTTCATTAAATATTTTATGTCTTTCTAAGGCTGCTTTTTTCTAATATCAAAAGTAATATATAATTTACTAATTTCTTCTGCATGAAGTGAAATCTGGCTATTTCCTTAAGAGTCTTCAGAGACTATTTCTGGACAAAATGATTACTTTTCTTTTTTTCGCCCTAGTGATGGTAGATTCTGTGCCGTACCTGTTTAGTATTATCTTCAGTATTCAGGAAAAAGTGTATTCTTAATGAAATAATGTGACTGTTGTTATGAAAAATCTAATAAAATTTGTAATCATCTTGAACCAAAAGAGGGCTCATTTAGGGCTGAAATTTTTAACATTTGTTCTTGTGGTTTAGAATATAGCCTAAAAATTTAGATTAGTACTTGATTGTGGAGTACAAATGACATAAGAATATTTGTTTTTAAATAACTGATAATCAAGTCATTGACCCTCTGACTGTACAATACGTGATCATTGTGATTTTTCTCATCAAAATTAAATTCAATGAATAGTTTTATTGCATTGCATTAAAATTACTTAGAATGGAGTAGCTAACATTCATTTTATTCTTCTTTCATTCACCTTTGAGTATTTTTCCTAGCTTCTATTCTTTGTTTTTGCAAGTTAATTCACAGAGATTGTTACATGCATCTGTCCTTCAGGCAGTTTGAGTTTCTGGTCAGTTAGTTTGATGTGACTTTACTGAGCTCTGCTGTCTCATTTGAACTGTTTTCCTTCTTATTTCTCAGGGGTAGACGTGAGGTGGTAGTACTGCATTTCTCTGTGGTAACTCCGTAGTGGTGTTACTCTAAGATTGTAGGTGGACGGACAGTATTATTACAGAAAAGTTGAGGAAAACGTAATTTGGTCTTGTTTTCTTCCTCCCTTTGTAGGCTTATCTATCCAACAGTACTCTTGTCCATGCTTTTTTATTCTTACCTTGGCTATTCAGCACTTGCTCTGCTTAACAGACAAGGCACAGGAAAGCTGATTTGTATTGCTGTCCTGGATAGCTTCAGTGAAGTAACCCTAGGCGATGCTAGGCGTCGGTCTAGAAAATGACGTACTTTCACACTTGGAAAGCTTAGGCACGTTGAAATGCCAGTATGTGCTACCTAGAGAACATTATTGCCTCACCTGGAAAACGCTGACCTACGGCTGGCATTGGCCACAGGTAGGTCTCCCAGTCACAGAAGTAGGGGAGTTTACCCTACGACTGCTTCATGTGACTTTTAAAGGAGAAGACCTTCAGGTGCTTCAGAAAGTCCTCTCCTGTCATAAAAGTAAGCTGATTGGGATTTAGATGTCTCCACCAAGTCGGGTTTTAATATAACATATCTGACCATTGAATAACATTACATTTTATTTAATGAGATTAGTAAGTAATTTTCAGTATTTGATTGGACTGTGTTTTTTAGTGAAAAGGCAATTAAATGTGGTACATATCGACCTGAATTATAAATTCTATGCTTGGTTTTTATTTTCTAGAATTCAGTATATTCTATAGCTTGTGTTCTGGTTAACTGGTGTTTTACATAAAGGCAATTCATCAACTGTCTTTTGTCCATATTGTGTGGTCAGTCTATTTATACATTCAGTTCTCTGCTGAAATGCCATAATTGTTCTATTCTAATTTTATGATGTGATTGGAAGTTTCTTGAACCTATAACCAAGACAGATATTGCTGATAGTAGGAAGGGGGAAAGACATTCTTATAGACCATAATTATCTTGAAATTGTGTATAACTAGAGAAGACAAGCAGAGGATAAAGAGCCCTGATCAGCTGCCTAAGATATACTATATTACCACCCACCAATTTATCCATCATCCTTTGAAAACATATTCATGCCTTTTGTAGTCAAGGCTCCTTCAGGAAACTGGCATTAAGACGTAATGCTGAAAAATTATACACCTTTGGTAGAACCTACAGAACTATATACATGCTGGGTTTTAGAAAGTATTTTAAACATTTGAGAGCATTTCTGTTCAGTCTGTATTCTTCAACAAAAGGTGACTTTTTACTCTAAGAGCATAAATACTGGGAATACTGTATAATATAAGAAATAGTATGGTGTACTTCTGTGACCAATCATAAACCTGATTGCCCTGGTAAATGAAAGACCAATTCAATAATAAAATTACTGTAGGAAACATTATATCTTAACATTCCATTTTCAGTACTGTACCTTATTTAGTTTAGACTACAAATTAGGAAAGGCTGTTATGTGCTCAAGCTTAAAAACAGAGCAGATAGGGTTTTCTCTTGTACCTTAACTTCACCATGTTCAGTGGCTACTTTTTGCTTACAGTTCAGCACTCAAGTCAATGGCAGCAATTTGGAAGTTGCATATAGTGTATGTGTTTGAGCGGAACATGCAAATTTGAGTATATAGTTATTTTTATTACAGAGGAAATCTTTAACTCTGTGATTCTTTGCAAGAAACAGCAAGCCAAGGGCCTTGTCAACATTTCCTTGAAGATCACTATAGTCAAAATTAGAACAGGCTTGCATCCACTCCAAGACCGGCTGCCAAACTGGCTTCTGGAAGCCACAAAAATTCAGTAACTATATAACAGCTTAGTTCTTTACGCCCATTCTCCTTGTTAGTGCCGAGGTGTGCTTCCTGTCTTATAAAATTCTGCTGCAAATTTGGTACTAAAATTTTAGAACTGCCTACATAAGAATTGTTTGCCTTTTTTCCTACTTATTTTATCTGGACCTTTGGGGGGAACTGATTCTCACAAGTTCTAATGAGGAAAAAGTTGGATTACATTTGCCAGTTATGAGCTCATCTTGACAACGGAGTGCTCTCTGTTAAGTTGCTTTTACTGTGGAGCCTGTGCAATGTTTGTCTTGAGAGGAAGACTTACTGGTTGTTACAGGTGCTGGGAGACAGAAACCAGCATCCCCCGAAGCCAGACAATTTCCCTGTGGGACCCTGGCCAGTGTTACCTCAATGACCGTTCCACTGGGAATCTGGAAGCCGGAGGTGGAAGAGTGGGAGGTCCACTAGAGCTGCATCTGTTCATCTGCTGTGGAAAAGTTGAACGCTTTGTGTGATTAGTGCATTTCTATGGAATTTCTGTTTTCAAGCTGCAATTTTATTGCAGGAGGTTCTCTTGCAAGAAGAGAGGATAAACACATCCTTCAAGAAAAAAAGTGGACTTTAACATAGTCTGAGCCTGCTGCTTACGGTGGGGATGCTTTTCCATCCTTTGCTATAGAGGATAGCCTTCTTAGAAGGAAATACATTCCCCAAAATTCTACCCCCAATCCAGTCCTTCAAGGCTTTCTCTAAGGCGTGAAGCAGTATTTGCCTTGTGCATCTGTTGTCATTGTACTTCCAAGTTGGAAAATTAACAATATACAAAGAGTTTGCTCTCTGGAAAACTACACAGAAGATTCTCTTGAGTAGCAAAGCCCTTGGTGCGCCCATGTACCAGATACACAGCTTCACTGTGTCTGCTGCTCATATCTTGAAGTCAAGTCAGTCAGGAGAAACCATGCCTAGTGTTGGGGAGTACCACAGTGAAAGGGAAAAACGCAGCATCAGGCAAAGCTGAGAGGTGCATGTGAAGAAGTATAATGTTTGTTAAAAAAAAATAGCATCAAGATGATAAAAACTCCATGAAAAGGTTTTTCACAGATTTCCACCAAGCTGAAAAGATCTCTAAAACAAAAGTAAAAGTATATTTTAAATACGCATTTTGCTTAAGTATGTCATTTGGAAAAGACTGAGAAAATTCTGCGTCCAAGAAGACAGTTATCCTGAGCAGACCTGAAGAACAGAAAGTGCAGTTACTCTTTTTCCACTGAAAAGATGTATGCAGGAAGAATCTAGCAAAATGCACCTTTGTTATTTCTAGGGTTATTAAAAAAAAAAAAAAACAACAAAAAACCCCAAAACAACCAACCAACCCACCCACTGAGCTTCAAGGTTGTACACAACCAACCTCTGGAGAGAAAGCAGAGCTGACTACATGGGCTTTTTTATTCCAGCAAAGCACATTCAGCCATGGTGCTTACCTTTTCCCCTCACAGATATGATTCAGACGTTGTTCTGTCAAAAGGAAGAATGCGAACCTGGAAGAAATGATCAGGCTGGTGACCAGGGCTCTCTAAGCTCCCACTTTCAAAGAGGACTGTTCTGACTCCTGCCTCTTCTCTGTCTGATGGTGTGAAAGAACCTGTGCATGAATGCCACGTGTTTTCTGTCATCTGACATTTTTAATGCTTCAGAAAGAAGTTAAAAGCGTAACAACTTGAAAGGTAAAAATATATATGCAAGCAGGACTATGTTCCTACCACTGTTTTTCCGTAACTATATTTTCAAAATACATGAGCTTGTTCCAGTGATTTAGCTGCTGTGTGCTGTTACATGCCATCACTTCACACACAGAAACAGTTACAGCACTGAAGCACAGATAGCCCTGTGGCACCACGACCCTGGCAGCCTTGGAGTTTGAAAGTTCCCTTCAAATACCTAATTTCTTTATTATATAGCTCTTGCTCATCTGTTTACTTTTCTTGCTTGCATGTTAGGTAAATGATCTAATTCCCATTTTTCTCTATTAAAATGCAAATATTTTAATTATGTTGTAATATATAATTTTCTGCATTACAAAACTGTGTTAGAAACTTGATAGAGAAGTTGTATGTGTGTGAGATGATGCTGGGGAAAAAAAATTATCACTTCTGTTTAAGAAGAATGAAGTCCTTTTAAGCAGTACCCATGCTGTGAACTCTCTAAAGTGTAAAGCTTAGTCTTTGTCAAAAGTTCTAAACAATCTATTAAAAAGATTTTCCAGAACCAAAGGAAAGAGATGTTTGGTTTAAATTTCAGGTTTCCTATGTAGCAATCCTTGGCTGTATATTAGAATGTTTTCTCTTGTGATCTTAGTTATGAAATTGTGTTTAGTTTTAAACACAGACCTTACTTATCCAGTTAAATGTATCATAAAGTAGGAGCTTAAAAAACCCAAATGTTTAGGCTTCAGTGTGCACAAACTTTTTGATAGCATTGTAGAACTGATTTGCTTAGCTGGTGAACTATTGCTTGCAGTGCTCATTTGTACAGGTGTTCCTGAATAATGCTGTTGGTATTACATCTGTGTAGGCAAGTGTATTATACACTGCAGCGGAGTTTACAGAATTATGGACAAGGGTGCTCATTTTTATTTAGTTTCTTCACATCACTTTAGTATATCATTCTCTGTCGTATTTATCTTTTAAGCATTTATGAACTGATTCAGGAAAAGATTAAATAAAAATCATCTAATCTTCTCATGCATTCCCGGGTTTCATCGTTGTGAGGTGGAGCCTTAGTGCAAGGAAGTAATAGCAGAGAGTTCTGTGGCTTGACAGTAGGGTTTACTTCTGTGTATCTGAAGCAGAGAACATATTCTCATGGGTTAAAAAAAAATACCCCTTAGAGTACTTTCAATTAACCTTTTTTACTTCATAAAACAGAGGAATATTGCTTCCCTTTTCTCTTCACACAATTCTCGTTTATCCTGGGTTGACATCCATTTGGTCCTTCTGAATGTCAAGGACAAATTTCCGTAGAACAGCCTTACCTGGAGATGGAAGTAAATTGTTGTACAAGGGCCACTGAAAAGAGAAAAATTCTGTATCAAGTCATTTGTGTTCTTTAACAATAGACCTTGTCTTCATGAGTGTTTACAATCAGAATAGAATCCTCCCCCCTTTTGGGAGCAGGGCCCTTTAAACTGACATTTATATAATACATTATTGAAAAGAAAATATTTACCCTTCCTGACTTACCATCTGGTGTCCTTTAAAAATTACCATAATGAAAAAGAGCCTTAAATTCATGTGAGTTTAAACTATTTAAATATTGTTACAGTTAGAGATCAACAGAGAATCATACTCTCTTTCATATTTCTTCACGTTTCTTTAGTCATACCTGTGATGACATTGCTTTGCAAAATAGTTGCATAAACCCATGTGAACTACATATTTATTGATACATAGGTAATATTTTAAGTTCTTCAGTACAGTTAATTATACAGTTATTGAAACCAGTAAGGATCAAAGGATTTTATAACGAGGGATTTCACATACAGCTTGGATTATGTTGCTAAATAATAGCACAGTAGTGCTTCTTTAGCATTGTAAAATAGCTTAGAGAGGAGTATGATGCCTATAGTTGGTATAATGCCGTGGTAATTAAGAGGGTGTGAGGTTAAGCTTTATTAACTGCTATGGGATTGTATCTTGGATTTTATTATCCCCTAGAGAACAGAAGAAGTGAGAGAGGTCAAATGTTAGAATCTGATTTTGCTTCATGCATCTGCCAAAACAAGGCAGGCAAAGTAATGTGGCAGCCAGCACAGAAAGACCTGGATTGCTGAGCAGATACGGGCTGTACACCGCCTTTGTTTCCAAGCTAGAAGATTTATTCATGAAATAAGTGATTTCGTGTTCGCAATAAAACCTTCATAAGCTTGGTGTGTAGCAAACAATTATTTTAATTGCATTGTGACTTAGTATTCGCACTTCAGAAAACCATTTTCCCCCAAACTTACTCTTTAAATCAGAGCAACAAGCTTCCTTCTCTCTCTTTTTGCTTCTTACTGCATCTGGACACAGACGAGAGCCCCAACCAAACCACGCTTAATGACTTCAGCACTCGTCTGCCTTTCTGTATATTCATGTGGCATAGCAAAGGCTTGTTCACATTTAGTTGACCCCAGGAAATTATATTTTCTTTTTTGTTGTTGTTTTAACTAATTCACTGCTACATGCTTAGGTTTTTTGTATACCTTATGAGAGGTTTGTCCTTTTTTAGCCTGGGAGAATGTAACAGTTCTTAGGAGTTGACACACTGATGACACCAAATTGTCAGTCCCAAAGCTTTTCAAAGCCATATGATGTGGGAGCCAAGATATTTTTAAGCAGAAACAGGTTAAAGAGAGATATTATGGGCTGATAAATCAACCCTCTTAATCTTCTGTTTAAATAGCACTTTTGTTTCCAAATTCTGAAAGTAACTTTTAAACATTTTGATAATCTTGTAGTCTTCTGAAATTCTGATTTTAATTCTAAATATATTAACTGGTTTAATCCTAAATAGGCTCACAATCCCAGATTCTTTCTAAAATTCTGATAATTTCAGCAGAATCTCAGTGCTTTTTATATATGATAAACAAGTACAGTTCTCAACTATAAATAACGATTTAATAAGACTGCTGAAAACTAGTGTCTTTGTCAGTTTGTACTGAATCTGGGAGAAGGGGAGTTGTGGTGAGGCCCTGCTCCTGACTCTCCCACACTCAGGTGTTTTGAGGAGAAGCCCAGGCTTAGCCATCTTTAAACACCGCTCACAGAAACCACGCTCTCCACTGTTCTCCATCTGCCTTCGGTTGTACGGTTTTCAGCTCAGCGCCTGTATGGCTGTGCCTGTGTTCTACAGCTAGTTTGGCTGCTGGTCTGCCCTCCGTAACTCTTTCGGTTTTCCTTTTATTTTTAAGAACAATGTGATAACTGATGAATGCTTCATAGTGCTTGGACAGTAACAGCCAGCCTTGATCTTTGCGAATATACCTGTGTAATGACAGCTGGAGATGTTTTCTCACTTAGGTGCTCTGTTTCACTTGGGCATGGTCAGGTTTGGAAAGAGCTATTTCCTTGTGACAACGAATAGCATTTAATTTGCAGTGTCAGGAGAGGGGAAGGTCTTTTGTTCCCGTTCTAGTTATCACAAAGATAAAAAGAGGATATGACAAAAAACATGTTTGGATCATTTCAGTTTCAGTATTTTCAATATTGCCCATAAAGCAGGTCCTTATAACTGTGTCCTGTGTCTGTCATTCTCCCCAGTCCCAAGCCTACTAAACAATTTTAAACTCTCTCCCTTTCCAAATGTGCTCATATAAAGATCTAATTAACAGAAGTTATGGGCTGAGATACAGGAATCAGTACGTGCCAAGGAAAAATAACCTCAGCGATCACCCATGGTTTTCGTTCAGTCCTTCACCAGGTTAATGGTGTGCATGTTAGCTTCTAGTCAGCATAGGCATACCTTCTAACAGCAGCCGCCTCTTTCGTGCAGTTTAGTGTCAAGTGGGGGGAAACGGGTGAACAGAAGCAGGGATAATAGTGGTAAAGTTAGGACACAAACCTGGAGGGAAAGAATCTTGATTAGTTCTGTTCATTAATCTTTATCTAAAATGTGTTCAAATTACTGATATACTCAGATCATAAATAGGACTGGAATTTTTTTCCTCTTTGTACTTGACATCTTAAAATGTGTTTAACCATGTGAGTATACCAGGCGGAGCTCAAGCAACTGTTTTTCAAAATACCAGCCAGCTCCAAAGGCAACCTGTCTTTCCCAGATTGCAGCTGAAGTGTGTGCAAAGCCTACAGAGAGGCCATGAAGTTCACAACCACCACTTGCAAGATATGATTCAGGATATGTTTCCTTTAGAGCAAAATGTTTGCCGGGATAGAAGATTATATGGCTGTGGGACCCAGTAGCACCAGAAACGTCTGAAGTCTCGGTGCATCATATGATCATGTCTCTTGCATAGGGTCAAGAACACAGTACTTCTAAGAACTTCAGCTAACCGTGGTAGTTATTAGGTAAAAGCATTTTGGAAAAGCAGCTGAGGAAATAAGACTTGCCTTTGGTATGAGAGAGTTCTTCTGGTTCCTTCTGTGGGGCAGGGTGAAACCAAGCTAAGCCAACGCGTGCGCTGGCTGCCCTGGTACTGAGCCACGGGTTTTTCTCGTGTTGCTTTGTGTGAATTTAGTCGTTTAAAAAAATCATTTTATAAGGGTAGAGGATTTTTAAGTCAGAATAAAAGCTCTTTAGCATGTCCAAAGTTAAAAATAAATTATATTGGCAAAAAGGCTGTTTCAGATGGATGCTTAGAGAGGTTTTCCTCTCTGGCATCCAAAAGCTTTACCAGCTTCAGGTGAAATTGTTTCTCCTTGATCTCTTAATCTGACTCATTCTTAGCATTAGCTAAGTCTACTACAGTGCCTAATTGTGTTGCGCTGATTGTGTGTCTGTCTCTGCTTTGGACTGAGCTTCTCGGGCATCAACAGCTCGCATTTGTAATGTCTCTCTTCCATGTAACGCCAAGCGTTCGACTGCAAGGCAGGAACTTTTTTCAGTGTTCCATGAGAGTATTGAAGTAGCTTGTACTATACGGGTACTATATACTTGGAGACCCTCTCACTCTTTATTGTCTTTGTCGTCTTTGTCCTCTGTTCCGTTTTAGCGTCTGTTAACACACAACTAGGTGTGATTGTATAAAAGCAAATGTATATAGCTAAGTGTCCCTGTCTCAAATTGGTCTTTGCCAAAGTACAGGTCAACCAGGGGTGCAAGTGACAGGCATTTGCAGTAATTCTAGAGGACAAAAATACTAAATAGGTTTGAGAACATATTGGTGCTTTACTTACAGTAAGGGTGAATGGCAAACTATGCCATTTCCTGGGTGTCGGCTCTGCGGGTGATGTGATAGCTGCCTCTGATACTGCAGCAGGAGGAGGTAGCTGTTCTGTCAGTGGTAGGTTCTGAAACAGGGGCAGGCTCAGGGAGTTTGATGAAATGCTTAGGCAGGGTTTCATGATCTCTTCCAGGCTGTGGCTCACACTTTTTTAAGAAAAACAGAGGTTACCCACCTCTGTAAAAAGTTGCAAGTAGCACCTGGCAGCCACTTGATCCTGATGAGTGTAAGGACGAGATACCTGGAAATGTTGTTTTGGCCTGTGGAATTATTCCTTTACAGAGCTCACTTTTTAAATGAAGGTTGATTTTATTTTTTTTTCCATTAGTATAATTGAGTAATATTTTGAAATGATCGTGTACCAGCATCTCTTCACTGAAAAAGTACCTTAGCCAGCTTAAATCTATGAATAACTGTACTAGAAAATTAAGACTAATAGTTTAACTGTTCAGTAATTTGTTTGCAAAATAGCATCTTAATTGGAAAGTGATTAATTCTTTATTGTGAATATCTGAGTTATAAAATAAGAAATTTAAAATAATATCTTCTTTTTTAGAAAAATCCTTTCTATAATGCTCCTAGAAGTAAATGCAAATCATTTGTATCTGCTTACATGTGAAATGCATTGGGGTGCTTGTCAGCTCATGTTTGTATTTGTACTTTCTCAGAATGTTTCAGTACAGTGTTCTGTTTTCATTTTCTCCTACGTGTCAGAAATCTTTGTCTTTGGTTTGAAAGTTTCCCTGCTTTCTTTCTGGGTAGATATAAGAAAACTGTGTCAAAAACATTTGCTACAAATCTGTAAATTTAATGAAAGCTGTAAAGACTAACTTAAATTGTAATCTTTGTGTAGCTGTCCTATCCTTGAAGCTTTATTTTTACAACCATAGTAATATGAGTTCATTGTTTACAAATTGTATTTTTTAAACAAGCTCTAAGAAATCTGATAATTAACTCTGTACGTTCATTTGCAGAAAGAAAATAACTAAGATAAATCTATTTGCTCGAAGGTGTGGCTTGCACCTTCTGCTTAGCTGCTGAAGTGCAGAGGGACAGTTGTTCTATTTCTGTGACTTTCTTGAAGGAACTACATAAGTTTTTGTAACTTCCTCTACCTTTTATCACAGAGGATGTACTGACCAGTATTCTTTAACACTGAATTAGTATAATGCTAAACCCAAAGTTAATTTAAACTTCCATTGTCCTCTTTCTGTGCGTGTCTGTTTTTACCATGTCTGTCTGCATAAAGCTGTGAATGTTATTTTGATGTTTATGGTTAGTATCAGCTCTAACACTCTCTTCAGTGTTTTATGTGTGTTCCATACTTTGATGGAGATTCTTCTTCTAAAGCTCTCAAAGTTGGAGGCTTTATGTCTTCACACCTAATGCCTTGTAACAGAGCTACTGGCTAGCTCTCTGTATTTTTAACCCTGGAGACCACATCTCAGTTCTCTCTCTCTTGTCTTTGCTTAATGAAAACTTAGTTTTCAAATAAGTTTTCATCTCTTTTAAGGAAATAGAGTTCCTGTGCCCTCCACCTTGCAGAGGTGATAGAGCTGAGTCAGAAAACTTGGTTGCACTTCATTCCTCTAGTGGATGTAGAAGCCCAGTGCACAAACTGAACGCGCTGTTTGATACCCACCCAGTGCGGTTTACTTTTTCAGCAATGCAGCAAAGGTAGAAAGCAGAAAGTTTGTGATAAACCATTGTTCCTAATCTAGGTTTAAGACAAAGCTGCAGGTCTGTCCTCATAGAACAATCGAATCCACCTGTTTACAGTGCTGGGGGGTGGGGTTAAGACACAAATGTTTGCATTAGAAATTTACAAAAATTCCAGGATTAATATTTGCCCCTTCCTTTTACTTGCTTGTTTGTGTTCATGGGGTATCTGTCCTTAGTAGAGATCATGCCTAGTGGTTAGCAGAAGAGGAAGTTCAGACCATCCTGTTACAGTTGTTTTCAGCCTGTGTCCATAGGATACCATGATCTGCTGAGTACTTTTGAAAAATTTACAGAAGCTAACAAAGGAAAGTGATGTTATTATGCAAGAGGCTTAAATTCACTATGCAGTGAACTTACCTGTTCTCAGAAACTGAATAGTTTAGGAAATCAACAATTAAAGATTAAAAAAAAAAAAAAAGGAATATGGGTGCTGCTCAAGATGTGTTGCTTGTGTAGAGTGGAGTATTCAATGTGATATTTCCATTCTGCATCTTCATATATTTGTCTCATTCATTTTCCCCACAATTATTATGAGAGTTTTTTCACTCTTGGTAGTAGTAGGAACCAGTCTTTGAGAAAAGTTATTTGAATCAAGCTTTGTTACAGATTTTACAACTGTCCATTATATTATGATAACTGTATTAGCTAACCTTTTGGGGAAGGGGTAAAAATCTGAGCTGCCATTTCTACTGTAGAAGGCTGACATTCTTTCACTCTCCCCCTGTAGGAACTTCCAGCCCCTTTGCTTGACGATACCCACAGACATGAATTGGGAGAAGCAGCAACAGCTGTTAAGGCTGAAGATTTTCAAGATTCTATGAAAATAGCTTGGCGCTACCAAAATTTACCAAAAGTGGAGGTAATCAGTACTTCATGCTTTTTTCCTCTTGCAGTCAAGATGAATTTGCAGAGCAAAATGCTTTTCAGTAGAATCTAGACAACAGAACTGCTAATGGACAGTGTTACAGGATTGCCTCCCAGGGGTAAATTATCATACACCACTATTTGTTTTGATTACTAGCGATACAGAGAGAAAGGGAATCTGAGAGTTTGCAGGGGCTGTAAAACTTAATACAATAATAATTTTAAAGTAAAATCCATTAAACTTCCATGGGATTTTTCACTGAGTGTTATTAAATCAAAACAGCTTTTTATGCAAGTTTGAATAATTTGGTTGCCTACAAACTTCCTTCAAATTTAGTTGTACACAAATTACTTAAGTAGGTTTAATCAACAGTACTTCTTAGGTCTCGGTAGTGAAAGTACTGTGTTGTAGCAAGCTGTTGACCTGCTTATCCATGTGCATAAGGGCTAAAGTAAGCACTTGAGATTTTATCAGCTTCACTGTCACTGGAAACTAATCACTGTGCAGGGAGAAGTATAAGAAACAAGCACAGTGGTCAGTCTTTCAGAGTTCACAGTTGTTAGTGTTTTGTGAATAACCTGTCTCCCACGGCTGGTGACTTTCTCATTTAATCTGGTAGCACAATCAACCTTTAAAAAAATTATGGCCTATTTAACTGTCCAGAACAAAACCCATGTTTTGTCTGTACGTTTTAGCCTATGTTTATAAACTGTGGTTTAGACATAGTCATAACTGACTAGTAAGTTCAGTCGTATTCTTAAAAAACGTAATTGGAATGTGACAAAATGATCTTACAAGGCTTGGCATGTTTGGTTTTCTGTGAAATTGCAGAGACATGGCTATATAGTTGTGTCAGAAAGGACTTATATATGGTGACATGCCAAATCAAACAGCCTCCAGGGTAATCATATAATCTCATCAATTTTATTATTGTGGAGCTTGCTGTGCCACTCTGAACCCTCCCCAAAATAATTTGTCTGTTTTAAAATCTAGCAGAACTCCCTGTACGTTGATATGGAAGCAATTGCATGTTGTTAACAGCGAATGTTCTGATGTTCTAACAGATTAGAAAAATGTATAAATAATCCAGTTAGGTGTGTGCTTCTGTAACTTCATAGAATTGATCGCTTCTTCCACTAATACAGTGTTTCTCTACAATATCTCTACTTATCCTTGATTACTGAAATTTGATTATGCAAGGTAGAATGAAATGGTCAGTCTTTTGTGGGGTGTTTCTTCTGTTGTCATTGTCACTTTCCGAATTGGATGCTGATTGTTTGGAGTAGTTGAGATACAATATCTTTTATGTATGTGTTATTAGAACTTGCAAATTAAAGTTTAATTCTTAAGCTATCTGTATGTTCAAATCAGTGACAAATAATTTTGGGATTTATTTTTTTATATTTTATAGTGCAGTTACCATAAAATATTAGTGCTCTGCTAAATTAATTGAACTGGTGATGGTACTCCATTGAGGAAAAATCTTGTCTTGCTGCACCCTGGATGTTTAATACACTTAATACTGTTGTTTAATTAACAACTTTGGTTATGATTTATTCTTTAAATTTTATTTTGGTGGAAAAAATAATGAAAATAATGTTGAATAAAATTTCAAGGCATATTTCCAAAATGATTGAACTAATAACCTAGTACGTTTTCAGAAACTGCTGTCAGGTAGTTTCAAGAAGGAAAGAGAGAAAATAGCTTTGTTTTTAACTACACCTCTAAACACGTTAGCAGAAAACTTTTCCAGCCAGTATCTGGCTTTACATGAGGTAAGAAGGCTGAGTAAAAGCTTTCTGGTATTTTTGATGCCTGATTTATTTTTTATGTCTATGTAACAAAAGAGACTCTAATTACAGTTCAGATATTCCCTTTATTAGACCCCATACAGCCTCGCTAGGTAACTCGTGTGCGTTCCCAGGCAGGGTGTGGGTATTGGTACCCAGCCGCTTCATAGCTGTCGCGCTTTCTCTTTGCAGCGTGCACGTACCTTGTACATCAGAGAGGGACAGAGGGTCATGAGAAATCTGTCAGCAGGGCTGTGTTGTGCTTGGTGTGACTCTGCCGGCTCGTTACTGTAGCAGAGGTTGATTTTGTTTAAACTGCTGCGTGTATGGATGGCCTGTTCGGCAGTGCAAGGCAGGGAGGGGTGGGTCCTTTCCTTTTTTTTTTTGAATGAACTGCTTATGTTCTTGGGGCAATATATAAACTGTCACAGCATGAAATCAATTTTCTGCCTTGATTCATCCTAAATCTGAGATTTCTAGCACATTAGTATTGCAATTAGAAACATTAACAGCAGACGGTAGCGTAAAAGCACGCTCTGCTCACTGACAATCCGGTGTACTTCTGCTTGTGCAAAACAGGAACCCAGGAAAGAGCAGGCTTGAGCCAATCCACTAATAAATTTATCAGGTCAAACTGAAGAGGAATGGAAAGTCCCTGCTTCGCACTCTCCACGGTCATTCTGCTCAGGCAGATTATTCATGCTTACTTGATTCAGGTAGGCTTTTTGCAAGCTTCCCCGCTAAGCCTGGGAATGCTTAGTGCGTTGAGGCCTATTCATGGGCTTCTGACATAGACCGAGCTTTTATTGCAGGGTGGTTTATTATAGCCAAATCCCAGTTTCCACCCAGTTTGTAGGCACTGTGCTTATTCTTTTGAATCAAGAGAGGTTATCACCTACCTTAATCCATGCAGCAGGGTGGATTAAGGATACCAGTGTGCCTCAGGATTCTCAAAGAGGATCCTGGAAACTTCTTGTTTCTTCTTTCTTGCTGTCTTTACTAAACTCCATTGGGCCTCAGTAAGGATTTGCATCTGAAATGGGCAACCTGGAGCTTTTCTCAATGAAGACATCAGATCAAAGTTCAGTTAGTCAAGGCCTTTCTAAAACATTAAGGGGGCTTCGAAGTACACAATAAAAAGATGAGCTCTGGCAGAGATTGCAGTAAAAACATTCTGATCTGTAATCCGGATAAAGAATAGATTATAGGCCAAAGAACAGCTCCTGTTTAAATTGCCTTCAGAATCCTCGTTTTAGATAAAGTTACATTTTACATCGAAAATATTTAGAATTTTATGGATTGTTATGTTTTCTTGGACTTCCTTCTTTAAAAATCAGGTGTTGTTTAATAAATTGGAACACTGACTTAGAGAATGTGTTTATCTCTTGAGTAAAACTGATCTGCCTTGTATTACTAGATATACATGAGCAATTTTGTGGGCTTTTTATTTAAAAACTAATTATTTGTTTTAATTAAAAATTTGTGTTTAGTTTGGTTATTCTGTTAGTTTTGTAGGAAACGTATTGTATTATTGTTGCTGTTTATGATCTCTGAAAACTGACCAAGCCTGTTATCCGTTAAGAAATTATTTCAAAATATTTACTCCAAATCAAGCTATTCTAATTAATTTTGACGGTTTAATATATTTTTGGTACGCTGAAGCATGAGATAAGATTGTGGAAATACACAGCATGATTAATCTCAGAAAGCTGACTATAAGCACGTGGCCATGTCTGGCATGTCTGTATTCTTTCTTTTTACTGGTATAGTACTTATTTTATTAGCAAGACCAAAGTTTGTAAAACCACAAGCTTTCTCTAATAATTGGAGTTGGAACTAAATCATTTGTTGCCTAACACACAAAACTTCTAGGGCTCCCATTATTGTGATAATTCAGTATACTATCGTCATTCCTGTGCATGGCCGGAATAGCAGGTGTCGAAATTGGAGCTGAACTTGCAGACAGCAGATGAAGTGTGTACACTGGCCTACTTTTATAGCATGCTCTGAGTTGTTGCAGAACCTACTGAGAGTTCTCCTCAAAATAAACTAATAGGTGATCTTTCTTTCAGCTGTAAAGCTGCTGTTAAAGATCTAGGATCCAGCACCTTTCTCAGTGCAGGCATCTCACCAGTTAGAAATATGGTGGGTTTGATTGATACTTGTGTTACAAAACCTGTTTGGTTATTCCAAATAACCTTTCTTTTTCCTCAAAAGAGTTAGAACAGTTGATGAGAGAGAATCTGATCAGGAGCACAGGGCCATACCCTAAAGATCGATTTAATATTGCTTTGGTGATCTGTCACTCCTTTACAGTGTGTACGTTAAAAAATACTATAAAGTGGTTTATATTCACGCCAGGTGTTTTCCATCGCCGGAAGAAACTAACTCACCTCTGAGGTGTGCTCTGCTTGACTGTGCTTTCCAGGGTAGCTTTTTTTTATTGAAGGGAAGGGCAGAAAGGGTGAAGGAATTGGATTATTACATGACAAGCAAAAACTGTTCAATTCCTGTAGTAGGCAGCTACTGTGTACTTGAATATTGCATATCCTGACACTCTAGGGGGGTTTTAACATGTGTAATTCATATAATGCTGCAGGTTGCATGCCAAACCTCAGTCTTGTGGAAAGAAAATATGCATTCGTTTCCTCTGTTTATTACTAGCAAAGCATATTCAAAATGTGTAATTCCTGCTATGGCGTGTGTTAAATTTGAGGGGTTTGTGATGTTTTACGTACCCAAATTTGAGAGCCAATGAAAGAGTATCTTCATTATAGGAAACCATGGTTATTGTGTGTAATGTCTGCGTAATGCTCAACCTGCTATTTATTCAAAATATAAGAAAATAAAAGTATTTTTTAACTATATCCTCTTTTTAACAAACTTTTACTAACAGTCAGACTGATGAATAAGAAATAGGTTTTTTCTTATTGATCATAAATAAAGTGAAACTTTTTCAAAGTCAAATGAAAATGTTTCCGTAGTGCCATAGAATTCCCAGATTCTGAAAAATCAGATGGGTGGAAGACATCATGATCTGCATATATCTGGGCTTTTGAAATTCATGATCCTATGTCTAGAGCACAAGCAAAATCACATTCTTTTAAGTATCTGACTGCCCTTTGGTGTTGTATCTTGGAACAGTAAGGGTTGAAATTCTGTGGGAAAAATTCACATTATGGAGTGCCAACCCTTGGCAGCCCAAACTTAGCAGGAGGTATGATAATGTTGTCTGCTTGAAGCTTATACTTAAGCTAAATGGGGGAAAAAACAGGTTTCTTTCAAAAGTATTCTAGTTACTTGTTTTCTTTTAACAGATAATAATTTAATAGGTTATTGTAATCAGCATCATTGTTTCCACAGGCCAGCCCAACCACATCTACAAAGTTTGGCCATTATTACGATCTTTCTAAAACCATGTCTCCAGAACTGTTTCAGTCCACAAAATGTCACAGTTTTTACCTTCCTGAAGAATTGTCTTCTCAGCCTGAAATGAAAACATGGTAAGTTGTAATGCCATGTGCTTCTGTTGTATGTTCAAAATATGTCTGCATATTAGTAGTAAAGGGTATTTTGCATCTACCCTTGCTGTGGAAAATCCTGTAGCTGTGCAGAGCTCAAGCAGTTCGGCTGCGGTTCTCCTGTCGGTGCTACATGCCATGATGGCAGCAAAGCTGCTGTGGCACAGAAACAGCTCAGTGTTCAGACTCCTCAGCTGTGGGAGGAACCAAACTGGCAGGGACAATTAAGGCAGACATTACTAGGACAGCCTAGGACGCAGCGGCACGTTCAGTCCAGCCCTGCTGACAGCTGTGTGTGGGGACTGGGGAAAACTATTACTGTCTGTCTGTGAACTACTCCCTGAGCACGAGGCAGCGCTCAGCACCCTGAGCACTCACTCAGATTCGTGTGTCAGGTGGCTATCAGACTTCGGAAGATATCCATACAGGTTTTAGGGCTAGCAAGACAGGCCATACATAGCTTAGAGTGCTATATCAGTTTATTGTGTGACTTTTACATCTTACATCCTACTGCTTCACCTAAAGAAAATACAAAATACTGTTGATAGAATTACAATCACTAATTATGTCTTACACAACATCCAGAATTCCAGAGGAAAATCATAAACTCTTCTCTAAATGAGTAACTTATGATATATAATATGCATATGTGGCAGTTTGAGAAGGGGGGCTGTTTCCCCACCGAAAGGAATGCGACGGAATAGTGTCTGTGTCGGCTGTGGAAGCCAACCAAAGCTCACACAGAAAACTTTTGATGCTC
>NW_010425743.1:0-5357 GCF_000710305.1 Buceros rhinoceros silvestris | reverse complement strand
CGCGCTGCCGCTGCAGACGGCGGCGCTCGGCCGGGAAAACCGCGTGAAATTACCCGGAGGGGCTTGACGTGTCAGGAGTTTTGACTGTTTGTCTTGGCTTTGCAGGGTGGGAAGCGGTGCTACTTCTACGGCTTCCTGGGCTTCCCCACTGGTTTGGTGTCCAGGGAATCTCAGACCCAGACCCGAGGGACCTGCGGTAATGTAGCCCACGGGTGAAGCTAGGGAGCAGGTCTGTGGCCGAGCTCCTGAGACACAGCTGCCTGGGGCAGCTTCCCCTAAGGCGTCTCTGCATTCAGCACATGGCCTAGAGGGGCACGGTGCAAGACATCTTTGCAGAATCCTAGAGTACCCGGTTGGAAGGGACCTCAAGGACCATCTGGTCGAACCTTTCTTGGCAAAAGCCCGGGCTAGACAAGCTGGCCCAGCTCCCTGCCCAGTCAGATCCTAAAAGTGTCCCATGTTGGGGACTCCACCACTTACCTGGGGACATTATTCCAATGGCTGATTGTTCTTGTGGAACATTTTCCTCTTGTGTCCAATCAATATCTCCCCAGGAGTAACTTGTACCCATTACCCTGGTCTTTTCCATGTGGTTCCTTGTAACAAGTGAGTCTCCCTTTTGTTTGTAGCCACCCTTTAAATGCTGGAACATGGTGATAACTTTCTTTTCTCAAGGCTGAACTAACCCAGTTCTCTCAGCCTGTCCCAATCATTGGATCATCTCTCTGGCCCTTCTCTGGACCTCTCCAGCCTGTCCACAGGCTTCTGTATAGCAGGGACCAAAACTGAGCGCAGCATTCCAGGTGTGGCCTGACAATCTTCTCCGCATACATAATTTGCATAACATCTCTCAGGCTGTGGGGTGACTTTCAGGGTCTGAAAGATCTTCCCATTGAGGACATTGTGTAACTGGACCAGCTGGAAATGTGTCAGGGGAATTAACAGACTGCTTCCTTACCGTGTTGAAAATGGATTCCGCTGCATCGCTACTTAGCAACCTAACTTTGTGTCAAACCAAGCAGGACTGAACCGTCTTTAACTGTTTGATAAAATCAGAAAAAACAAAAGGAGCCAGTTGTGGAACAGACCGAAATTTGGCTTGCACCTGGCAGTGTATCTAGTCTAACTAGCCACCTAGATGATTCTGGGAAAAAGCCGAGGGATAGTCCTTCCACATGTCTGTCTTCCTGTAATCCACTGGGGTGTCAGAAGCAGATCTCCACTAAATAAACCGAGGCGAGAATCCAGGCCTCTCTTGTGGCATTTCTGCAACTAAAAGGTTGCAAGGTTACACCTAGAAAACTCTACCTTCCTAGTTTATTGATACCTCCCTTCCTCCAACTTTCAGTCCATTAATGTCGAAGTTGGTTGTCAATCCACAGCGGAACAGGCTGATCTGCTCTGTACCAGCATCGGCCTGCTCCAGCGTAGCGGCAGGGAAGGAACAGGCCCTGCTTCAGGGATACAGGGACACGAGTGAAGGCAGCTCATGCATTCCAAAATGCAAAGTGAGTGTCTCCAGGGTAAGCAGAAATTGGTCCTTGTGAAGAACAAACACATGTACATGCCATGGATACCATTTCCCAGTCTGACACCAACGGAGCAGAGAGAACATTTCCCACTACCCCTGCCACTGACTTGACTCGCTGTGAATGCACCAGTTATTTTTGATAGATAAAACCCTCCTGGCTCACCAGACCGATAAGCAAATCCCAGGAGTTACAGTCAGGAAGGCAGGGATTTTATTTCCTCTTTCACTGTCAGTCAGGGCCCTTTCGAGGGATACTGAGACAGTTACTCTGCAAGCATCACAGGCAGACTTCTTTTCTTTTTTCCTTGCCTCTTCCAGAAGTAGCTACAGCTTGTGCAGATTGTTTTTGACACCTCCTGCCTTTTGAAAAAGGAGCCCGTTCTGAGAATTCACAGCCAGGTTTTCATCTACAGTTATAAGACAAGACAACACCAAAACCTCCTGGTGTAGTTGCTTTGTGTACTGACCAAATAAGCCTTCTCATCACGGACTGTCAGCCCCGTTCGGCATGACTGAATCAAAATCCATTGTCCTGGCAGCCTAAAAGACAAGCAAGCAAGGGGGAAGATGAAGCTGGGCAGGGGCGGGAAGATTAGTGACACGATCACATCAGTATGTCTCCAAGGAAAGCAGTTCTCCAGCATGAGCAGCCTCTGCCTTTCCAACCCCCCGCTCTGACACATTTTCTAAAACTTGGTAAAAGTTCCCATCTGGAGCTGTTTTGCACTGCAGATGTTTACACATACCTCCAGGAATGACAGGATTTTCATAGCCTTCAGCAGAGTGTCATCAGCACATTGCAAAGTTCTTCCTTCTTGTTACGCTGGTTGAAGGGCACAGCTAGAAAGTCAGAAGATGCATCTGAAAAATAAACAGAAAGGTGACAGGCATGGAAAGAAAAACTAAAAAAAAAAAAAGGAAGTCCAGCAAAAGACAGTCTATGCTTTTGATCTGAGGACTGGACGTAATTCAGGGCACTCCCAGGTCAGGTGCCTGCTCTGCACCTGGAACAGACCTACCTCAACAACAGCTTAACATAACGCCTGCTGCCAGCGTTAGGAGTACGTTTGACCTCCTGGGCCTCTGCAGTTTAGGGAGGGGTTCTGCTTTCTTGGCTCAGGCAGGCACTAATCGGTAAAAGAAGCATCTCATAATTACTTTCTTTTTCCTTGTTAGTAAGTTAATTTATTTCCGGGGGGGGAGGGTGGAAGAGAGAGGACAAAAAAGGGGAAGTGGTACCTGTATGAGACCAGCTGTGAGAAACAGGCAGGTCTGACAGAGCTTGTCTATGTAACAGTATTGGGTGGTCTCATATAACATGTTGTCTCTCTCTAGAAGGTTTAAATTCCTTGCGTGGTTGTGAACTACAATTAATCTTGCTTTTTAGTGTCATTACTTAGAGGAGTCTACAGATTCCAAGAGGCCACTGGAGCACAAGGCAAAAACTTCTCTCCGTGGCTGCTGTGTGACGTTAGAGGCTGTTTGTCCTGCAATCCTACAGTACGTTACTGAAGTCTCTCAAATTCTCAGGTGGGAGCTACAAACCAGCCTTTAGGCTGGACAGTAAAGATCTAACTTGCAGTGGTTTTATTTGTCACCAATTCTCAGTAAGCTCAAAGACTAAGACACCTCACCTCTACTTCGGAAACCTGCAGGTCTGACAAAAGCCAGCAATAGTTCCAGTGACGAGAAGCTCTGGGAATCTGCTCACAAATAATGCAAATTAGGCGTCAGTATCCTTCCAAACTTCTGAAAACTTTCTTGCAGCCACAGTTTGAATTAAAATTGTCAATCAGATAAGTTAGAGAAAAGAATTCCCGTGGAGGACTTCCAAAGGGACAATGAGAGAACGTTAGGACCAAAACCAGCTTAGCAACAATGGTCCCTGTGTACTCAGCCAAGGTGAAGCATATCACAGGGCACCCAGGCAAAGCACACACTGTTTAGAAGCATTAAATATGCTCTGAAAGATTCATTAAACCTACCAGATAAATTCCAAAGTGGAAATAGAGCAGTAAGAAGAATGCTGAGGTGTAGTAGAGCTAATTTTGCTTCATCTCCAACACGTTTCTGCTGGTTATCAAAACAAAACCAAGTAGGATTATTTTAAAACTGTTCAAACTACTCTGACTTGATCTGAGTTCCAGTGAGAGCATTATATTAGAACTGCTTTATCAACCTATCTCAGATGTTGTTAATGGTTTCAAAGACAAAACTATTGTTGTCTGTAGAACGGAAAGGAAAACCCGTGTGGGAGCACAGCTAATGCCTTGGTACTTAACTGGAGCTGGGGCCAACTCCATTCTGACTAGAGGCTCAGTTCCACTTAAAGAATTGCCAAGTAAGCTCGCTAGCAAGAAATGTATAACAAAGGGCTCAGCAATTTAGATAATCCTGAACGACGTAGCATTATTTTTTATATGCCCATTTATTTCTAAATATCTGGGTTTTTTTTTCTTAAGTCAGATGCATTCTGAAGCATATGAATTTTTTTTATATGCTGCAAGGTAAAAAAACAGCTTGAAGTTGGGCAGCTATAACTTGCAGCACCAGTGCTCGCGTGGCAGATAACTTGAGAGTCTATCAATCTTGGCAGTGTTTCCTGGCCCTTCTCTATCTGAGAATGAAGTGTTCTTGGACAGTTTCTCCAGGATATTAGGCATAAACAGAGCTTCTTTTTCCCTTCCTTCACTGTCTGGTTCATGGTCAAGTTCAGGGTTGGGGTTGTTCTGGAATCTGAGCTTTTCCTCTCTTGAACAAAATGTATTGTAAAAAACAAAAGAAAAATCTTCCTCCAAATTTCCTCTAACATGTAATATCACAACGAAGTGTAATAGTGTCACGTTCACACTGATCAGAATTAACTGCCATCTAGGTAGTACAGCTCCTGGTTCGAATAATTCTGAAGTTCCGGAGATTTGTCTAGTATCCTAAACAGGGTCAAAATACAGACCTACTTTATTACCGAATAACACAATCAGTCATCGGATCAATGAAACAATGAGCTTTTCAAGTTACACAGCAGGGGGAAGCAAAAGTCAGTGTATAACACGAGAGATGAAAGGACAGGTCAAGGTCCAAGTGCTGACCAATAAATCAAGGAGCTTCCTAAATCAGACAGCAGGTGGAACCACACACCCTACCTTGCAACCACAGAGCCGACCTGTTCAAACACCTTAGGGCTGAGAGGTCTTGAGCATATCCCAAAAGGCAGAACTCTGTCAGTAGAGCCCCAGTGGCCTATAAAGTTTTCCTAACACCGAGAATATGAAATTAAATTAAGTGTTCTGCTTTCAATTTTATTTATCTGAATGTCCCAGTGGCAGGTTCATCACTGAAGCAGTCAGTGATCGGAACCACCTGCCAATCCACAATGCATTTCTTATTCACATGCACCCCAAGTGGTGTTACTCGCTTGCGTAGAGGAAATGATGATATTAGACTGATTTGTGTTCTTTCCGAGGACACAGTGTGCAGAGACAACTACTCAGACCAAAACCATCACTTTTGCATTCTCACACCTGATACCATGGAGCAGATGACACCAGTGGTACTTAGCTGTATTCAGGGCTCCAGTTGCTCCATGTGAACACCCTATCGAGTAGATACATCAAGTTACAACTTTCTTCATCTTAAGTTTTACTTCACCAAAATTTCCTTTGAAAAGAAACCTTAATAAATAAGTCCACGACTGGACGCGTTTTCATGACTTTGTGTGTGATAGTTCTGTGGGTTTGGGGGGGGCAGAGGATACTGCCTGCATGGGAAAAACCCAGAAGTCTGATAATTTCCTCCCTTTTCTCCTGCTCTGAGTTTGACACGACCG
>NW_010425742.1:14527-36305 GCF_000710305.1 Buceros rhinoceros silvestris | reverse complement strand
TTTCCGAGTGGATTTTAAATTGCTAAATGAGCCGTTCCGATGCAAATCCCGAAGGCTGTCGGGCCTGTGGTGTTCAGCCCGCCGTATTGTGCCTGGCGTCGTGCTGCCCATCCGTGCAGCCAGCTCCGTGCCGGGGCCCTTCTAAAAATGTGATTGCTTGTGTAAAAGTCCCGCTGTTTTTTGTTTTAGATGGTGGATGTTGATGTTTGTGCGGGTGGAGAGAGTACCAGAAGAAAAATGGATGCCCTGACAGATAGTGCGGTTGAGATTGTCCCTTTGGAGCTCTATGATTCAGCCAGAGCAAAAATAGCTGCTAATCTACAATGGATCTGTGCTAAAGCCTACGGAATAGGTAAGATCACTTCTATCAAGAAGTCATTCTTGGTTTTGTTCTTGCTTTTTCTGTCTCCGCTGCCATTCCAGAAGTCATTAGATTGGGTTTAAATCACCTTTGTTTAAAATATCAGTAATATGATGGTTCGTTCTCTTGTAATATTATATAGTTCCTGGTAGCTTTGACAGGAGATGCCCTGAATCAGCAAACCTGCTAGTGAGCACCCACAGACGGTGCTTGTGAAGAGCGCTTCCCTCAGAATGTTTAAATCCTCATTTTAGCTAAGCAGACTTCCTCCCACAGACCTCCATGGCGCTACTTGCAGGCCCCGAGTCCCTCCAGGCTGCGGAGGCTTTAGTGTGCTTCCTTGTCTAGTCATCTTGGCCCACGGATGCTGGCACCTTGGTTCCCTTGGTATGCTCAGTCAAGACTTTTTTTTTTTGGTCAGATTGTGGTTTTGGTTTCTAGACCAAAAAAGCAATCCAGTTATGATCAGCGACATTCTTTGATGTAAAAGAAGTGTGGAATGAGCAGGTGTGGTTTGCATTGTGAGACATTAAACAGCGTGCTCTTGGTGATAAGAGGGGTTCTCCTTCCCCTTTCGTTGTCACAGACCTTTTCAGTCAAACATGGAAAAATAAAGATTCTTGGAGAATAATTCCTACAGTGTTTTCCTGCTTCTTTTGAAATTGGCTTTTTTGTTTTGAACTAGATCTGTCTCTTCTGAAATACGGTTGCTAGATACATCTGGAGTTTAAATAGCTTCATTGTGAAGAAATATGATGAAGTGTTTGTGAGGTTTGTTTATTCAGATCAAAACGTATAATAGAAGCATGCACAGAATCTTGTTTTGGAAAATGAGGTAGCCCTGTTAATCTAAGTCTAATTCGCCAAACTCATAATATGCTTAGTGGATTAGCACTAGCTTACTTTGAGACAAGGCTGAGGAAAAGCGGTCCATTCCTGCAGTTAAATAGTAATCCTTGTTGGAATATTTTTCTGAATTATTTTTCTTTTTTAGTATTTCCAGGTCTGTCAGTGTTGTCGTCTTAATGATTGCGGAGAAAATAGAAAATAATGCTTTTATAATGTTTAATAGTAGCGAAAGTATTTCATTACAAGGAACAAGAGACAAAAAAACCCTGTTTGTCAGATGATGCTTAAAAAATGTGGGAATTTTGGGAGGGTGTTACTAAAACACTGATAACTTAAAAGAACTGAACAGGCATTTCCTTATGTAAATGTTTTCCAGTTGCTGGAATTGTTTGTAAGGTTTCCTGAAGACTTTTTAGCGATCAGAGATAAAACGGGGTTTCCAAACGTGGAGGCACACTATTTATATTATGACTTTGTTCCTAAAGAAAGCTAATCCTGAACTGGAACTGACTGGCAGGGCTCCTGCGCTGCGGAGAAGGCTTTATGTCCTCGTCTTTCTTGGTAGCGTCTTCTGGGGCTCCAGAACTTTGGGTCTGGATGTCTTGGACCAGTTAACAGCAAGTCCGTTAATGCACCTGACAATGTGGACTTGTATTGAGTAAGTATTTGGCTTTTCTCGGACTCCAAACTAAAAAGAAACCCCCAGTTTGTGGTGCCAGTGATGCGAGCTGTAGCAGTATTTGCCAGTTTTTCCTCTTGTGTTTCGGTTTGTCCAGATTATGTTTAATAGTAGTTAAATGCCGTGAATGGCAGGAAGAAGTGTTTTTGCTGGGGTTTTGCGTTGTTTGTTGGCTCTGGTCAGTAAGGGCTTTGGGGAGCGTGTGTGTGTCTTTGCAGGATCATGGCCCATGGAAATTCTGTTGGATTTTTGATGTGGCTTCTGAAGGGTGTTGTCACGTAGTAACCATTACTTCTGGAACAGCATTGCAAGATGCTTAGAAATTTGTAAGCCTCTTTAATTCATGGAGAGATGGGTCTAGAAAAGTTTCCTCTGTCACTATCGTTTTGAATAACATTTGAACTAATACGTTGCTCACCATCTCTCAGGGGTTTTGTTTGGTGTGAAGATATCAGGTGTTGTTCATGTTGCAGCTACTAAGCAGTTGTGAATTCGTTATATAAAAATCTCACGAGGCAGAGGAAAAGTGTTGGAGGCTTTTTTGTCATTTTAGACTTAGTTCTGGTCAGTTTGATGAAGGGGAAAAAAGCGCCCTGTTTATAATATTAAAACAGTGCCTCTGAAGTCATTCTTCTCTGACAGGGTTTCCATAACTGCCTTCGAAGGTCTGAGTAAAGAGTTGTTTCTGAAATGTTAGATTTGAAATTAACATATATGAATTAGCATTATTTTGTGCCTTAATCTTTCAAATGCTGGTGCATATCCTGGATTTCACTGTCATCTGAGTAAAGCTGAGCTTCTGAAGCAAGGGCATGGTCAACAAACGGGAGTTTGATTCTAGAGTGGATTGTTACTGAAAGTCATTCATCGCTGCAGGCTTTGCCTGAAACGGTGTTTTCTATTTACTGCTAATGGAGATTTGAATTCTCCACATCTAAGCCGGTATCTAAGTATGAAAATTCTTCACCCTTTTTTTTTTTTTTCTCAAGAACAAACTCCTGGGAGCACGCATGACACATAATTTGGAGTTGAAGTGCCAGTTTCGGCTGCGTTTCATTTGATGATGCATTCCTCCTTTTTCCCTTCTGGCCATGAACAGAGAGAATTTCAGTAGCCAAATGACTGAGCACAGCCACCTTCTCTTTTGATCACAAATACTGCTAGAAAGACCTCTCCTCGTGTAGAAATCGGGCTGAACGGTTGTCACAGATGGGCTCCAGAGGGAGGTCTTGCAACTGTGTGTCCAAATTCCAGAAGGCAGAGGGGAAGGATGTTGGGAAGGAAGGTGATTCCCCATTCAGTGTCATTCTTCTCCCCAAGTAAATCTGGGAGCACTATCATGGGTCACTCTAAAAGTCTGTGCACAGACATCTGGAAACCTTCAATACTCTTGGAAGATTATAAAGTCCATTTAGCTGAGGCAGTAGTTTGAGGGAATAGAGTTTGCTTAGAACAGAATTATCTTTGTCACCAGCAAACTTTGATTAGAACCAAATGTGCACTTGAAGGAATTCTGGCAGCATGAAAACATAATTCATAATGTAACTTAAGTGGCCAAGGAGCAAGGGTGCCACCGAGATTGTGGAGCTTCAGTTCACAGGAGGCAAGTGTGGGAGGGTTAGAGAGGCTTGACGAGTCGTCCGTGGGAGAGAGCGCTGCTTCAGTCAGTGGAATGAACCAGATTGCCAAGCAGGAACAGGCTCACGGCTCAGCAGGGGGAAGTGGACCAGGTCCTTCAGCACTGCTGTCCCCTCAGGCTCGAGCAGCAGCAGTCAGGATGAACACAACTAGGACGATTTTGTTTGGTACAACTGGGGAAAATAGACGATGACGATGAAAAAAATTGATTTCGCAGAGGATTTAGTTAGCACAGCATTCATTTCTGTGTAGAAATGATGGGTTCCACGATCGCACTTCAACTTTAGATATGGAAGGAGCACGAGGAAGTTTTTCAGTGTTGCAGCTTGCTGTGGGCAGGTGGGTTGTGTGCAGCCCTTTCCAGAACAAATGGTGTTGCTTCTTCAGAACAGTTTGTAAAATTTGCATTTGTCAAAACAAACCTGGTGGGATTTATTTATTGGAGCTGGGAGCTTTACCAAGTTTCCAGACTTAACACTAGCATTAGCCTGAGACCTTTGGCCAGATACGGCCAGGAGAGCCAAGGGCTAACGTAACACATTGGAGAGGAAACACAGCTTGTGGCTTTTTCTGGTCTGTGAGGTCCTTAGTACTCCCCTGTTCAACGAGGTGTCACAGCACCGTGGCAGCTACCCACAGTTACTGGTGGTAGAGGCAGTGCGAGCGCTTTTCCTGGGCTAAACTGCCGAAATCCCTGAGGTCCTGGTTCTGTTCTTTGTCAGCTTTCTTCTCAGCTCCATAGTAAAAACATTTTTAAGTGAGCTTTGTGTTTTGCAAATACTCAGTAGTTAAACATCTGTTTCTCTAATAAAACACTGACTATTGCTGGCGTGAAGTTTACCAGGGTGAAGAATTCTGTAATTATTATTTTGTCTCTTCTGTTTTATTCAGGTTTGTGGCTTTATGCTTGATCGAAAGATGGTCATGAGAGTGAGGTCACTCTCACCGGCTCTATGCAAAGTCTTTAGCTTGGTTTCGGTGTTTTTCTGCCTGTTGTATGTAAATTTTCATGTGTAATTTTACAGGTCACTTACAGAGTTTATAATACAGCTCTGTAATGAGAACCAGCAAAGAATGTTTTTATTATAATGCAGGTGGTCTTAGTTGCTAAGAATGCATAACCTCTGCTCGTGTTCTGCCTCTTCAAGGCCATCCCTGCAGTCCCAGATAATTTGGTGAGCAGATACTGATACTAACGAAATCCTGCTCAGTGTTTGAATAAGCTTCGTTCTGTTTACCCTGGTGCTTTGGCTCTCTTTCCATGTGAAACCAGTTCTTCATGCTGCTGGAGGTAAAATAAGACCTGGGGTGTATCCAGTTCTCGGGATAAGTCAAATTTGTTTCTATTGCTGTAATTTTCTTTACCAAATCATAATCAGGTAGTTGTCTTTGAACAGGGCTTTGTAGGTGAGGTGGTAGGGATGGTCCCTGCCCTAAAGCAAGGAGAGGTGAGGCTGTGGTAGTTGTCTCTCTGATGGTTGTTATGAGTGATTTTCCTAATCCTGTAAACTATGTTGTACACAGTGATTTATAGATGGAACTGACAGAGATTAGATTTTCCAGAGATTAGAACTCATTGATACAGTGGAACAGGCCAAAAGAATTGCTGCCTGAGAAATTATGGTTGCTTATTTTTTTGGTTCTCCATCTTTTATAAAAATAGCTGGAAGAGGTGTCTCTCCAGAGGGGTGAGAACACTGAAAGAGTTTCTGCTGCTGAAACCTGAAAAAATATGTTATTACTTTGTTTCTCTAGGTGAGGGAAACGGCAAACATGAGCATTTTTTTCTCTATTAGAAGCCGGCTGCGTGCAACTAAGTAATATGGTATAAAATTTACTTAATATCCCTGTGTGAAGGAGATCCGGTCGACTCTGATGTAGAGTGGTGAATTCTGCAGCAATTCTCGATAGAACCCTTAGAATAAACTGAATTAATGAGGCTGCATGCCAGTGCTTTTAAGTTGCTATGAAAACACTGGTAGTTTTTAAGCTTTAACTCTTCGAAGACCTCAGTTTGTCTAAAACCGTACAGCTTGTGTGGAAGTTGGTGGTGTCATTTCCGGGGGATCAATGTAAAGCGCATTAGGGAACCCAGAAGGTATTTGCAAGCTTTTTGATAACAAGCAATAGTAACAGAAAAGTGACTTCCTTTGGGATGAAGATGGTACTGGAGACCTTTTTATAAGCAAAAAAAAAAAAAAAGGACATGGCTTAATTGTTTGTTTTTGTTTTGCTCTGGTACGATTGTTAAACTGCTGGAACAGAAATTTTTGTAGCTATAGCTTAGAAGTTCATTGCTCAGAAGTGAATTTTTCGTGGTGATTTTTCTGAATTCTGAAGCATAAACGTGTAGCAAAACATAAAAACCCCCAAACAACCAAAAAACCACCACCAACAAAACAAAGAAGCAAAAGAAGTTTTAATGAACAAATTTCTCTAAGTTCAGTTATAGGTCATGAAAGTAAGGTGTTGAAAAAGATCCTTGTAGAAACTGGGGCTTGGAAAGACGGGGACATTTTCTTGACACATTCTGCAGTGAGGCAAGTGAAAAGTGTGGGACACAGCCATAAAAACTGGGGAGAAAAGCTGTCGCGATACCGGTGCCTGCTTGTGTGGCTATAGTAGGTTATGGAAATCGGCGTTAGGTGAGCCTTGGTGGTGTGTAATGGTTCTAAAACTGACACTGTGGTTCAGAGGATTTTGGCAATGTGGGAATTGCCAAAATGTTGACGTTTTTAGGGGGTTTGGGATCCTGAGCAGACCTGGGTGCTGCAGTGTTTCATGGGGTGTTATATGACGGATCAGAATAATCAGCAGGGATGTGAAAGGTAAGGCAGGGCTCTTACCCTGTGCTTCCAGATGTGGATTTTGAATATTGACGGTATCTCTCAGTGAGAGCGTGGTTTCTGCTGGTGGCTGTCGAGGGAGGCTGTGGTCCCCTGTTTGAGAGAATTCCACTGCCTGCAGCACATGTGCAGTGGTGACATTTAGAGTTACATGCTTCTAGAGCATCCTTTTTGCTTTACAGGTTTCCCTGCCATGTGGGTAGTACAGTTATGAAATACATTTGAATTAATACAGTTAATGTTAGTGCTCTTGAGCTTTGATGTGGTTTCTATATCTTAAAATTTCTGTGGGCCTTTAGTCAGGGCATCAAATTAGTTACAAAATGCTTCTTTTCTTTAACTGGCAGAAGTGTTGTATACCCTAATGCAGAAAATAAAACTGGGCAAATGACGGTGCAATAGGTTGCAGTTGTGGGGGGACTAATGTTTATGAGTAACTTCTTAGGATGGTATTCGAATTAGTGATCCTGGTACCAGAAGTTATTCCTTCCCTCCCCGTGTCTTTAGTCCTGGTCAGTCCAAATCCATTCAGTCCTTAAGGAAGTGTATGGAGATCAGAAATGTGACGTTAGAGGGTTCTTCAATACAGAAGAATAGAGTTCTTTTGGCTGGGCGTGCGGAGTAAAGAGCAGTGGCCAAGATACAAGATGTTGTTGGGGTTTTTTTAACATATTGATTTCTGTGACATGGAATCTCATCTCTAAGAATTAGATCCGTTTGTTGCTACAAAAGGCTTTTAAAAGTCATTAAAATGTTGCTAGTTTAAACGAAACTTGTGGGAGGTCTCACAGTCCCTGTGGACTTGGAGGAAGCTGAGCATCACGTTGCAGGCGTCTGTTCTGGTTTACTAGTGGGTGTAAAGACCCTAGTGCAATAGGTTGTATCTCTGTGGGTGTGTTAGTGTTGAAGAGGAAGCCTTTGGCTCTCTGTACTTACGGTCTGTGGAATAATCACAGTATGCCTGTGGAAGAGGCTCCTGGAGCACTGGAGGTGAGCGGTCTGGGGGGCTGCGGGCGAGCTGGGCAGCTGATGGGCTGGAGCAGGGTCAGGGCTCTTTGTCCAGCCCTTACCCCAGTGCGGTTCCAGACCGTCACCTCGGTTACCCTGCGCTGCGGGGGGCTGGGGAGCTGGTACAGGGCAGATGTTCGGACTAAACCCCTCAGCTCACTACTTCACACTTCAGACATTGAGAGTTTGCATTTTTTTTAATTGTTTTAAAAAAGCCTTTAAAACCGGGAGCAGTGCTAATGCTTTTACCAGAAATTATGTACTTCTTCATGGATATTGAATGAGCTAGTATTCTATTGTTTCTGTTCAAAGAATTTCAGTAAAAAGCAGCGTGTCTTTGATTGTTAAAGGTGTAGCTGCTTGTAATGAAGCTAAAATGTTAATCCTGTGAGCTGCTTTGGTTTGGTTTTTGGATCTTTCCCCAGTCTTTAGAAGCAGAAGCTCTAGTTCTTGGTCTGGAAATGGCAATGGCCATTAAATGGAATTAGCTTTCAGAAGCCTTTGATTTTAGGTCAGGTTGACTAACGTTAAGAAGATTAAAAATCTTGGAATTCACTATCTGTTTCACTAAAAATGGGCACCCACGTTAATAAATGCTATTTACATGGCATCAGTGCTGGTCTCCCCCAGCTATCTTCAGTCGATACACTATATAGCACAGCATTCAATGTCACATGAAGGAAAAACGGTGATCTTAATTTTTAATCTTCAAAACTCTTTCCATTTTGAAAAGCAGGGGCAGTACGGTGTGGAGTTGAGGGGAACTGTTGGAGCTGGTACGACAGTGCTGGTTTATGACATTTTTATTGAAGCGAGATGCCCTTCTGGTTCACGTAACTGATAACCTTCTGTCTCAGTTTCTTTTCTCGATGAACAGGAATTGCTCTGCAGCGTACAAGTACTGTGCAGCTTAGCTCACAGTTCAAGAGCAGGCTATAGGAAGGAGTTTTTTGAATGGTTTTCTAAATTCAATTATTCTGGAAATTAGCCAAATGAAAAGTAAATACACTGCCAAATTAATGATTCTTTTAACTGTAGATGTATGTATCTAAAATGAACAGTTGAAGTGGCTTGGAGGGAAGATCTTCAGAGGGACTGGATAGCAGAAGAGAGATATTTTTAATGTTTGAAAATTATGAAATATCGGGCTTCTATTAAGACAACACACTTGAGGCTGCTAGGCAATAACAGATATATATATAAAGATCATTGATTATAAAGATCATTGATTATAAAGATCAATAGCTTCCAGTCCCATTACCGAATATGAGTAGCAGTATTTATTTTGGGACTTGTCTATTTTTAACTTGGTTTCTGTCTTTTCAATAGTATCAAGAAACCATTGCTTACAGCAGCGTTTCCTTCCACTTCCCAGTGCTGCGATCCGTTGATGTTCACCTCGTGTTTAGAACCGGTAACACTGGCGGTATTTCAGCTGTCAGTGTGTGGATCTGAAGCGTCAGGAACGTGTTCAGAGCGAGCAGAGTATTAGCTGGTGGTGGTGCCTTTCTCTCCTGCCAACTCTGGAGCTGTGCTGACTCGTAGCGGAAGTAGAAGTCTCTGAGGGTTGAGAACTGGTGGTGAAGAAGCGGTGTGCAGGGATGAAGGCTTCTGCGTTGTTAATTCTAACTTGTGTGTAACTTCCTACACTCAGGCTCTGGGTCCGGTTTGATGACATCACGAGACCGTTTGTGGAAATCGTGCCATTCCAAAAGAAGTTCCTTTTAGCTTTGGTCTAAAATTCGTGTTGAATCCAAATCCAAGTGGAGTGATTTTGCTTCATAGGCTTCAATTTTTATTTCAAGGCTGAAAAGCTGCAATAGTTTTCTTGTCAAGAAAACAGACAGCTCACTGAAGACTCAGTTGTTTTGCAAACTGTGAAATGCGCGAGGTTTTAGTCAGATATTTCAGTTTTTCTGTGAACTTTGGCAGTTTAGAACCAAGAAATAGGAGGCTGAGTTTTCGTTTTCAGTTTGAGAAGGCTTAGCTGGCCCCTCTCGTGACCGAGTGTGGCAGTTTCTTCCTTGCTGTGCACAGATGTTCGGCGTATTGCTTGAAGTAGTGTACATTTTGCTTTGAAGATATATAAACCTTACCCATCTGCTTCACAGAGCATTTTACCCTGTGATCTAAGTAAATGATTTTTAATTCCAAATAGAATTAAAATACTAAGAATACGCGCTAATCAGTGGAGGTGATAGCGACTCATTCTGATTAAGCTGGGTCTTATCCAAGGAAACAGCCAGAGGACAGTGGGACGTTCGTCCCTGTTGAAGTGCTTTCTTGGAACGGGCTCCAGGATCTTGAGAAAGGTAACTGGTGATGTACAGGATTTTCACTGAAGTGTGTCTAAGGCAGGAGCCAATTATTTATGCTTTGCTTAATTAAAATGTAAGCACCAAGACCTACTGAAAACCCCGTGCAATATGAAACTGCAGACCAAATTACGCGTGGTATTTTTTGTGCTTGATTTTTTTCCCCTTATGTATGCTCTTTGAATTACAGTTAAAATGTTATTTTGTTTAGAACTGGTGCCCCTTACTGGCGCCACTTGTTGAAACTTTTCTTCCTTGTTTCAGATAACGTCCCAGAGGAGCTGAAGGACCCATTTTACATAGACCAGTATGAGCAAGAGCACATTAAGCCACCCGTGATCAAGCTGCTGCTGTCCAGCGAGCTGTACTGCCGCGTCTGCAGCCTCATTCTGAAGGGGGATCAGGTGGCAGCTCTGCAGGGCCACCAGTCAGTGATCCAGGCGCTGTCTCGCAAAGGGATTTACGTCATGGAGAGCGATGATACACCTGTGTCTGAGTCTGAGCTGGGCTCTGCTCCGATCAAAATGGTTAGCTTAATTAAATCACCTAATGAGCTGCTTTTTATTTAACACAAGCTAAAATAGTTCATGGAGTGAAGAGCTCTGAATTTCTAGGTCACTAACCTCAGGAATTTTTCATTTTAAATACAGTTAGAATAGTTTGTATTTTTTTTTCTTAAAGGATTTTATTTTTCAGTACTTGTTGTTTCCTCCTTGTAGAGTTCTCACATGGCAATGATCGATGCTCTGATGATGGCCTATACTGTAGAAATGATCAGCATTGAAAAGGTGGTCGCTAGTGTCAAGCGTTTCTCTACATTCAGTGCCTCGAAAGAGCTGCCCTATGATTTGGAAGATGCAATGGTTTTCTGGATTAACAAGGTAACTCTGACTTTGGGGAACACGGGCCTGTTTCTTAGTGTTACTTTTTAGGCTTTTAAGAAGATTCTGATGAGCATCTTCATCCCATCTTTCTTACCCATGCATTTCTGTCATCTCTTCCACTTCAGACGAAGAGCTGCTTTAATTACTGTGGTGTTACTCGTTACCTCAGATCCAGTCTAGTTGGGTATAACAGCCTCCTAACACACATTGTTATTAATAATATTTGATTCCCTTATTACTGCAGCATATTCTAATTTCATCTTCTTGCTTGGCTTCCCAAGGTTTCAATACACATTAGGAAAGAGAATCAGACTAGCAAGGAAATGCAATTTCTTTCTCCTAGGGATGCTGCAATAAAGCTGGTAAATTTTTCAAGGCAAATTAAAAAAAAAAAAATTAAAATTTCCCTAATTTAGTTTAGGAAAACTGTAAATTAGGAAAACTGTAGAAATCAGGTTCTTTCTTTTCTGACAAGCTGCTATGAGGATTGGGGGAGGTTTAGGTGGAGCATTGTTTCCTGTTAAATCACTGGATAGACTTAATTCTGCCTGGTTTAGATACAGTTAACAGAAAAACTAAAACTGAAGTTAAGCTATCAAAACCCTTTCCAGTGACAAGAGTCCCACTCCAAAGAGAGATACTCCTCTGTAATCCCAGGATTCCCTTGTTGTGATTGTAGCTACTGCTAAGAAGAGACTTGAAAACCGTTGTAGCACGTTATTCTATGAACATCTGTGTTTGTGGAATGGAATGGATTGGCCATTAAATAAGGGGAGGAAGAAGGAAACTTGGCTTGTGGAAACATATATTTGGATGTAATTTAATATCTTTTCTATGCTATGCCCTTCTAGGTGAACCTTAAAATGAGAGAGATAACAGAGAAAGAGATTAAATTAAAACAACAACTAATGGAAAGTCCAGGGCACCAAAAGGTAAACCAAAGTTGTCTTCAGGTGTGTGATTTTGTCTGTTGCTATTGATGGATTTTAATACAAGCATCTCAGTATTTTCTTCGTCAGAGAAGTGAGGCATCCAGTCCTTGAAACTCCTGAGGTTTTGTGCATGCATTCTGTCGTCAGTGCCCTTCCTTAACTTTCATGGCCACTGGTACCTTCTGACTTTCTGTCAAGTTTCAGTTGGACTAAAATAACGTGTTTCAACTTAAAATAACTTGTATCAACTTTAATATTACTCAGCTTTCACAGCACAAAATATATGTTATATATTTTGGAAGCTCTTGGGGCATATTCATTTCTCATGGGTTAATTGTCTAATGCATATTCAGGTTCTAGCTAGCAAGCATACTCTTGGCATTCAAACGGTTTATGTGTGTGTTCGTAGTTTTTTCCACCTTTTTCCCTTGAAATTATAACACGATGCACTAACATTGCAAAACAGAGCGCACTTTCATTTCTGGAGAGCACAGAATGGAACTTTTTCAGACCTGAAGTGGATCAGCTATCTAAGCTCGTCGTTTCTGGTTTAAGAAAGCCTTAAGAAAAACTGCTAAATTCTTGCCTCAAATTGGCATTGCTGCGCAAAGGGGATAAAATTGTGGTATACGAACAAAGCACCATTGTTTAACTTTCATGAGTGGCAAAGCTTTTTGATGTGCTTCTTCTGTAAAATAATATCCTTGAATGATAAGGAGCTAAAGAGCTGTTTAATTGATGTGGTCTGAAGGATCCCTTTAACTATTGGAGTCTCTGTTGATTTTTGGGTCTTATTTTAATATTTTTCAATGTAAATTTCTGGGCTCCAACCCCTCTAAAGTATGAAAGTGTTTATTGCTGAAGTGCATTTAACTATTACTGCTTTTAACTTGCCTTGCTGATGTTCCTTTCCTATTCCCACGTTCCTTTCCTTGCTTCCTGAGCAGTCTCCTTCCAAATGGTATTGGAAATTAGTACCTGTAAGTGAACTACTTTTCACCAGTTGTCATCCACAAAACCATGGCTTTTTAAACTTCTTCAGAGTGTTTGCTTCCATTACAACGCTGCTTAGCCCGTCTTTGAAACACACCACTGTGTAACCTTCTGGATCATCAGGCTTAGTTTTCATAACATGATGTTTGCATACTGTACAGCATATAGCATAGTCACTCCACAGCGTTTCGAAAGGGTTTCCACAGCGCAGGAGGGAGGGGTGTGGAGTAGCAGCAGAAAACGAGAAAGTGAACAGCAGTGGGAGTGGTTGTGTTTGCTATTTAGTTGTAAGCAGGCGATTGATCACAGCACTAAGTTGATGTAAAAGCTGGTTGGTTTAAACGGTTGCTTCATCTTCAAATCCATGGTCAGATGTTTACAGACAGTCATCACACAACACTCTTGCCCTGTGCTCGTGCAGGTTTGTAAATCTGCCAAAGCCAGAGCACCGTTAGTCACTGGGAAGGGGGTTAGGGGGTTTGACAGACCAGTTTGGAGCCGTTAGGACAGCTGCTGGAATTGTGTATTGAACTAATGAGACTGAAGCCGGCATAATGGGAGCAAAGGCAGCTTTTACATATCAGAACTCCATACTTAGTTTCTTCATGGCAAAGTGTGGGAATGGAATATCAATTCCATTATATAGAAAAAAATAATAAAATTGTACTTCTGGTATACAAGCCTGCATTCTTTCCTGGGTTTATTTCAACTCGCAGAGGTTTTTCTTTGTTCCTTTGCTTCCCTTAGCCTCAGTACTCTTTCTCCTCTGCTTACTGGCTTTGGTGGTTTCTATTTTCTCTCTGGGAAGATGAGAGCTGTTGTCTTGGTTGCAAGTTCCAGAGAGCGGTGCACTGGGAAAAGGCTGCGTGATGGGACGGTAACCTGTCCCCTGCTTTTCCACAGAGAGCTCAGTCCCACTCTGCCCTATAATCCTTTATTTGTTTGAACCAAATGTATGGGCAGCAGTGAAAACTTGATATATCTGAAAGAAAGGAAGTTTGAGCAGGGCCCTGCAGGCTGATAGACTCTGTGACAGAGCCCTCTTCTCCTGCCAGTACGTAATGGAGAATTGACCTGGTGCTGATCGCTTACGTTCCAGCTCAAAGATCACACCCGTGTTTGAGGCAATCACTTGATAGTCTTTCGAGGAAGTCAGGTAGGTTTAGGTTTTGTTTAGAGATAACTGGGTGAGAACAGAAAAAAATTACTTGCAGCTGGTGGTAAAGGAAGGAGTAAATAGAGGTTATGTTGCTGCTAGTCCAGTACCCCTTAGATTACACTGGTTTATTGACAGATTTTGCAGTCTCCATAGGAGCTCTCACACTGTGTCACTTCTGTCATGGAGATCTATCTCTCTTTCTGCATGCAGTGCATACAGATGTCATTAATTGTATGCATAGGCTGGGGGGGAACAAACCACAAAACTTGGCTTAGAATACAAGAAAGAATTCAAAATTTCTCAGTATAAAGGACTGAATGGTTAAGAGAATAATAGTTGAGCAAATAATAAAGAATTGAATCCATAAAAACCCTCTTTGATAAATATGTGGATTTTTTCACTAAAGCTAAAATAAACAAGGAATTCTTATAGACTTTAGTTCTCAGTGTTGAGTGTAGTTCGTTTAAATTCTATTTAAGCCTATTGGAAAGGAAATGTTTGCATCTAAATGCAGGAGGAATTTAAGTTTAAAAAGAAATTTCTGAAGTTTGGCTTTACTCTGCGTACTTTGACTAAGTGGATAAGTGATGAGCCGTTTAAGCTAACCAGTTCACCTTAGTGTTCATACTTACTTTATGAGATTTAATGACCACACTTCCAGTGCATAATGGATGTTGCTAATGCATTTGATTTGATTTTCGTTTTGGAATAATCACCGTCGTGTATCTCGTGTTTCTTTTTGTGTAAGCCTGATCTGATGCATGCTGTCTCGCACTGCATGCTGGAACCAGTGGAATATGCTCGTGTGGTACAGTATGATTCACATTCCGTTACATATTTGTGGACTGCTCCAGGCTGGGGAAAAAAAAAAAAAAAAAAAAAAAAAAAAAAAAAAAAAAAAACACAACACAATTTACACCTGGTAAAAGGGCAGGAAAAATAGCATATCGAGATACTCCTAGAATTACTCACCTTTGCCAGGAAGACTTCAGATGTTAATATGCATGCAAAATGAATAAATGAAACTGATGGTTAGTACTATGAGTATAACTGATCTTCGAGCAGGATTTTTCCTCAGCCTGTGCCATCCTAAACTGACACGTGTGAGTGTGTGTGTGCGCGTGCGTGTAGAGAGCTTTCCCAAGTTCCCTTGGAAAATGTGTGATATCATCATTAAAATCCAGCTTTCCTCTGCTGGATGTATAGCTGTGTGTTAGGCCAGCACGGTGCTCCAGATAGGCAGTTACACGCTAAGTGGTATTACTGCACTGAAGTGTACAAGGAGCCTTTTCCCAGCACTGGAAGGTGTCTCTGCCGGGCTCTGTAGCGTATTCCTCTCCCGCTTGCCCCATCACTTTGCTGCTCACGCATAGCTCCAGGCTTCTCGTCTAGTAGCGTGTGGATGCTCTAGCAAATATCGGCACTAAAACTTCTCTTGCAAAGCCTGCAAGAAGCAATGCCAAGATTTGTTCTGTGGTTGACTGGCTCTAGCCGCTCTTCAGCCACGCTCCAAACGATGTGAGGGCCAGCGGGTGGTTTGCAGGAGTTCGACACTGATGGGTAGTGAAATCCAGGAGAGTTTTGCTGCTGCTGTAGCAGACCCCATGCTCCTCTCACTGACCACTTTGGAAAAAGCCGTGTTGTTTCTTTTGCACGACGTTAGTGTTGTGTGCTGGCTTGCTAGACAAGTTCTGAATCTCTCTGAGAGAGCTTTGCTATCTGTGGACACAGTGGCAAGCCTGTGAATGTCAATCATGTATGAGAAGTCCCTGGCTCATCTGGATTATTTTTTGCTGTGTTTTGGTTTTGATTTGTTTCTCCCAAGCTTTCAGTGTTCTCATGTAGTTACCTCATCTCTTTCTTTGGATCTGCTGCATTCATGCATCTCTGTGGAAGGATTTTGACTTAAATTGCTTGTAAGAAGTTCAAGTGTGTGAATGAATCTAGGAGTCCAGCAGCACAGATTGCTTCCAGATGTGAGGAGGACGATTAAGAGGGAAGCACCATATTCTTCAGAATTGGCTTCCATTGAGAGAAAAGTATAACCCTGAGAGGGTTTTGACTCAGAGCAGAATGCTATAAAGGATCCACCGTAAAGAGTTTTCAGTGCTTTACAAAAATTCCAGTTGTAATTTTATTTTTCTTTTTGTTAGCATCACGTGAACACCTGTTTTCTTTTGTTAGGTGCGTTACCGAAGAGACCATCTTTCAAGCAGGCAATTACCGTACTTTCCTTTGCTTGAGGATTTGATGAAGGACTGCAGCGATGGTGCTGCTCTTCTAGCTGTGATACATTATTATTGTCCGGAGCAAATGAAGCTAGATGGTATGTAATAGAGGTTTCTAAAAAAAAAAAAATAAAAGAAAATGTCTTCAGTCATTGAAAGTTGAACTAGAAATACATTATCAAAGGAAAATGCGATACATCCAATAGGCAATGCACTCCAGCGAGGGAAGAGTCAGGTCACATGTGGAATCTGCATCAGTGTGTTTGAAAAATAACCTCTCTTTGATTTTGGTTTTTTCCTTACTGTGTTTAGAAGGCTCTGCTCTGTGCATTCAGACCTGCAAAACAATCCATTCTGTTACAGGGCCAGGTGATTTGCCTTTCCTTGCTCCAAGACTGAGCTTGGTTTCAACGGAACATAAAAAAGGAATGCATGTCCCCTGGTATTCACTGATAATTCTCATGTTCTGTAATTATGTAATTTGACACTTTACAATCTAGGTTTTAAAATAGTTTCTCCTGGTTTTCAGCAATTGTCACTCTCTGGCGTATCAAACAGGAGTTCTCCTTCCAGCTGCAAAGCTGATACTGCTCTATCTGTGGTTTTCTTCCTCCTTTTCCTGTCCCCCTGGATTTTGATGGGTAGAGGAATGTCACTTGTAGCCAATAAATATTAAATGGTGGTGTCTAAGCAGCCCGTGTAGTTCCTGTACGTGGTGTTTCTGTTAGTTGTGGCTGGAAGGTTAATACATTGGAACAGTGTTGGAACTTTCTCCCCCATCTAGATATCTGTTTGAAGGAGGTAACCTCAATTGCAGACAGCCTCTATAACATCCAGCTTCTGAGAGAATTCTCGAATGAGTATCTGAACAAATGCTTTTACCTCACATTGGAGGACATGCTATATGCTCCTTTGGTTTTAAAGGTAAGAAACAGAATGAAGGATCGATTTTTAAATAAAACGTGGCTAACTCTTAAGTGTTTTATCATTGTGAGGCATGTTTCTTCTGTTTTCCTGTTGCAGCCTAACGTCATGGTATTCATTGCGGAACTCTTCTGGTGGTTTGAGAATGTCAAGCCAGACTTTGTACAACCAAGAGATATTCAGGAAATAAAAGATGGTGAGTGTTTGACTTGACAAATGTTGGTGTGTTGTTTGAAATCCTTACATTACAAGGAAACTTGCACAGTGGTGTTTCCTTCAGAGTTTTGTTTCTACCCAAACTTTCTGCTTGGGGGATCTCTGAAAGCAGTGAAAATGGAAGGAAAGTTAATCCTAGATCCACTTGAGTTCTAGCTTTTAGAAGGAGATGAGGAGATAATTTTTCCCTAGTCCCAGTGATTATTTACTTACCATTTCCTTTCCTATGAGGTCTCTGTGAGATACATATTTTAAATACAGAGTATTCCTTCAGGTTTCATTTTAGTATCGTGCCAGAAAGTTTTCTTTCTTGTGTACTGCACTCTGGAAACTCCCTGTTCTGTTTGGTTGTTTTTGATGGCTGGTACAAGTTGCGTTAACATTACCAATATCTGCACAGTTAAAACAGTGCTGCAGCAGAAGAGCAGTCGCCCACCCGTTCCCATTTCCAACGCAACCAAGCGCAGTTTCATGGCCAGCCCTGCCAGCACAGCTCCAGCAGACCTGCAGCCTGCCGCTCAGGCAGGCCCTGAGGCTTGCAGCAGATACTACCTGCACTCTGAGGAGCCTGACTATCTGTGAGTCTGTTCTCGTTGTGTTTGGACTAATCTTCACGTTATGCTTCCATTTGGATAATCTGGGAATTTCTGCTGCTAAATGTTCTGATTTTGCTCCACGTGGAGTGAATTTGAGTTGTTGTTTAGAAACTTAAAACAGTTTGATTTCAGGTAGGGACATTACTTTTGTATTGTTACTTGGGAAAACCTTCTCTTTAAGTAACTTTTTCTAAATTAATGGTATATTACTGTATTTTTAAAAATCTGGGGGTAACTATTACCAGTGTAACATCACAGCTGTATCATTTCTCTCATTCTCGTACTAATGAATTTTTGCTTTTCTGAATTAGTGGCAAAGGAGGAAGCCCTGCCTTCAGCCCTTCCCATCCACTGCTCCCTCTGAGACAAAAGCAGCAAAAATCTTTACAGGGAGAAGATAGCCCTGGTAAGTCTGCCTGGAATTTCCATTTCAACAGTCAAGGGCCATTAATGTCGATATGGTAGTGAATAAAAATACAAGTTCATATACGAGAATGGTCTAAAATGGAATTAAACTGCAGGCAGCCAAGTTGGAAGCATGTTCGGTTTGAGTGAAGCATCTTTCTTTGCATTAGAAGATTTTAAAGATCTTTTAAGGAAGTTACTGCGTTTAAAAAAAACTAAAAGAAAGGAAAAAGCCTCTTGTCAAATGTTCATAATTCTAGCAAAAGTCTTAGGAAGTAAGATTGTCATCCGGAATAGCAAACTCGCTGTAGAACTGACATAGTTTGCCTAAACAAGTTTTTAATTACTGAAAATCTAGGTTTTGTACTTAGCCAGATATGCTCAGAACTTCTTTTCATTTATCAGCTAAGCTGCCAGCCCAACATTCCAGATCCTTAGGCGCTAATAACATGCAGCAAGGGGTTTTTTGCTATATATGTGGAACTTTTCACTGTATTTTTTTCAGGTTTTGTCTGTCTCTCTGTTTGTCTGTCTGTCTTGTTGGTGTTTCAGCGAATTGGTTTGTGCTGCCATCTCTTGGTGAAGGAGTTTATTATGTTTGCTATTAGATAAAGTAAAAGTGCTCATTTAAAGACCATTTCTAAACCATTAACCTTTTAAAAAATATTTCAGGTCAACGGCATCGTTCTAATTCTCTGACCCGTGTGGACGGGCAGCCACGAGGTTCAGTTCTTGCGTGGCCAGAGAGGAAGCCCAGGTAACTGATGCACTGAAATATTACCATAGTGTTTAGTGAGAGGACACTGTGACAGTTTCATTACGGTAAAGGGGTGTCACTTGCTTACAGCTGGACTCAGTCACTTCATTTTGTCTTCTTTTACATTTTCAGAGATGAGTGATTTTAGGGTTGCATTTGCTTTAAACATGATTTTCAGTACACACTGAAGATGTCTGAGGTTGCTATTTAATATTCCTAATCGCTTTTGACACAGGAGACATTTTTCAAATGGAGCAAAAATTTTAGCTGTCCGTGTCATGGTCCTTAATTCAACAAATGGCAATTTTTTTGTGCTGAAGTGTCAGCAGACTGTTCTTATCTTTTCCAGACCTCTGTCTCAGCCAACACCATTTGCTCTTCATCATTCTGCCAGTAGTGATGTGGACCCTGGGTCTGGTGACAGCATTAGTCTGGCTAGATCCATCAGCAAAGACAGCCTGGCTTCAAACATTGTTAATGTAACTCCGAAAAATCAGCCCCATCCTCCAGCAGTGAAAACCAACGGGAAGAGCTTGCTGAACAATGTTGAAATGGAGGATGAAGATGAAGAGCTTATTGCAATAATCAGACCTGAAGAAAGGCCAAGCCGTGGCGATCTTGACTTGCAGAACGCATCAGCCAGGGTGCCCAGCATAGTGGCAACTGCATGGTCTCCGAAAACAAATAGCGAGACTTCAGAAAGCAAACCAGACAGTTTTTACTTGGAGCCTTTAATGCCTGCGGTGCTAAAACCAGCAAAGGAGAAACAGATAATCAATAAAGAGGATGAATGTGGGGAGGGGAAACAAAGGAGTTTTGTAACAAAGAGATTAACTGAGGGACACTTGCCTTTGATCCGCAAGAAAACAAGCAGCAGTCATGGTGAGCATGACCTCAATAGGACTTTTACTCCAATTGCTAGTTCTGATTTCACTCCAGTTGCAGATCCTAGTACTACAGATTCGGTGGCACTGCTGGAGGCGGGTTTAGAAGCTTCCAGACCTTTGGCTAGTAGCAGTTTAGACCCTTCCGCTCAGGAGCTGTCCACAGGAGGGTTTTTTCTTCACGCTGCTAAATCTGATGATGACATAGCAAGTAAAGTCAATGCAAGTTACGTGAGAAGTCTCAATTCGCATGTTGCGGATACTACATGGACTATGGTGAGACAGGACTCTGATTCAGATCTCTTAGACATGGAAGATGCTGAGCAGGACTTGGTAGTCATAGATGGCCATCCTATAGTCGCTAAATACATTGGTGAGGAAGAATCTGCAAAGTTACAAGAAGATATGAAAGTAAAAGAACATGAAGATAAGGATGATGCTAGTGGACGTTCCAGCCCGTGTTTGAGTACAATTTCTCAAGTTAGTAGCGTGTCCATGGCTAGTGGGAGCGTCCGAATGACCAATTTCGCAGAACGAAAGCTTCAGAGGCTTAATAGCTATGAAACAAAGTCCAGCACAAGTAGTTCACAGAAGACCACACCAGATGGCTCAGAAAGCTGCCCGGCACCACTCACCACCTGGAAGCAAAAGAGAGAGCAAAGCCCCAACAGACAAAATAAAGATAACGTTAATCTTTTAGCTTCTGAACTGGTGCAGCTTCATATGCAGTTGGAAGAGAAACGCAGGGCAATAGAAGCGCAGAAGAAGAAGATGGAAGCCTTATCAGCAAGGCAGCGACTAAAATTGGGCAAGGCAGCTTTCCTGCATGTTGTTAAAAAAGGGAAATCTCCTGACGTTCCACAACCTCTTAAACCAGAACATTTTGCAAAAGAATATTCTCAGCACAATGGTGAGGACTTAGATGAAGTTTCATTGGGTTCCAAATCTGAGGAGTTTCTTGTGAAAGAGGAGGAGAGAGAAGAAATGCTTAATGATGCTCAAGAAGTAACAAAAGCAAAAATGCAAGAGAGCCTGGTGTTTGCTGAGCAGCACAGACCAAAAGACTCTGCTGCTCTACATGATTTGGAAAAAAGTAAGATTATTTCTGTGGCTCTCCTAGAAGACAATGTTACCGAAGTGGATATAAATGAATGTGATCTTTCTATTGAGAAACTAAACGAAACAATCAGTACCCTTCAGCAGGCCATATTAAAGATTTCTCAGCAGCAGGAACTGCTTATGAAATCTCCATCAGTGCCATCACCAGGAAGCAGAAGTAACTCTCAGGACCAAAAGGTAAAACCATCAATTCATTTTGTGGAGCCCCTGTCCCCAACTGGAATGAACAGTCTTCGTAAACCACCTCGGTTTGGTCAAGGAAGGACTCCTCGATCAGGAAGACCAGCTGATCTGAAAGTCACTAAAGACAGACAACAAAATTCAACACGTGTTAAAACCCCGACACAAAGTCTAGAAACCTTACCACATTTAAGACCATTTCCATCCAACAGCTTGGCAAAGACACCAACAGAAATCAGCTTGGAAAGCAGTCCTGATATTGGGAATGGTTCTCAAGAGAAATGTTTCTTTGACACCTATAGACTTCATGATGAGAGCAACCAACGGGCACTTGTTCTCTCCACCTCCAAAGATGCAAATATTATTTCTGAAATGAACAACGAGGTGAGCAGCTTCAAAGAAACAGGGTTGAATTCTTCTGATGGCTCAGGAAAAGAAAATGTCCCAGTGGATGAGCCACTGAGGAGCAAGGCTAATCTCATCGAAGTGGACTTGTCTGACTTAAAAGCTCCAGATGAAGGAGAGCTTGAAAACCAGGACAGCTCTGCAGATATAATGAGCGAAGGTGATCAGAAGTCTGGTGTGGGGTTTTTCTTCAAGGTAAATATCTTACCTGTGTTTGGTTATTTGGTTATTGTTACACGTTTGCCCAGCATTAGAACTATTTTTGTCGCCTTCAGTCTTCTGCGGGAACACAGCCCATTTTGGCTGCAATATTAAGATCTAAAAAACTGCATTGGAAAAGAATCGCTGGTGGAGAGAAGAGGCTTTGATGTACTGTCTGAGATCCTGATTCTTGTTAGCT